>NC_140130.1:17915703-17968203 GCF_964035555.1 Netta rufina | reverse complement strand
GTTTTGCAGTGAGTAAAATATTTGGGCTCTTCTTTCCCCTGCAAACTGAAACAAGTGAAAGATGGCTGGGGAGGGCTGCTGTCAGTACTGCCAGCACGGGGTCCCAAAGGAAGATGGGTCCCAGAGAAAGGTGCTGGGAGGTGAGTGCTGTATGCTTCTCTTCCTCTTTCCTGCCAGCAGCAGCCCTTTTCTGTGGCTCAGCACTGTCCTCTCTTCCACCTAGTAGGTGTCCCCGGGGCTCCAGAGTCTTTCCCCTAATCAGCTCATTTCCCCTGGCTCAGTCCCAGGAGGACGCAGCGCTTGCAGGCTCCGAGGTGTCTCTATCACTGGCTGTCAGGTGAAGCCCTCCCTGAGCACTCCAGCAGGCCTTTCTTTATTTATTTTTAAAATTCCCCTGAGCCTACGAAGGTCATTTGAACAAATTGGAGCTGACAGACATTAGCTTGGAAAAAAGCCCATTGCACCATGATAAACTCCATTTAAAGAGAAACAAAAGTGCCAGGTGAGGAAGGAACAAACGACGGGAGATTTGTCACTGTTACCGTGAACTTAGGAGATGAGCCTGCCAGCACTGGCCTCACCTCCTCCAGTTTGCATTATCACCTGTGCTGGCATTGCTCTTTCCAGTGCAGCAGCTCCTGTTGGTGTGGGTGGGGGAACTGGGATGTTGTGCAAGGCCCTGGGGAGAGCCGTTCCCAGCACCAACGAGATCACGCAGGAAAATTAAACGCTCATAGCCCAGTGATGGCACAGGCAGTGCTGGAGCTGCCTTTCCTGCCTTGCACTTCCAGAGTCATTTGTAGGGTAGCAGAGAGGTCCCAGCTCCTGCCCCAACCTGGCCACCCTTCTGTGCAGTGAGCCTCAGCCTGGGCATTCATCACTGAGGTTAATCCCTCAGGAACCTGAGGTAGGCTCAACAAGCCACATCCACTGCCAGCTTCTCTGCGAGGGGTCGGGGATGCTGCCTGGCCTGCAGCTGGCAGCCAGAAGAGCTGCCCAAGGGGCAGGGAGGGACGGGAGAGGGAGAAGTTAGAGGTATCAATCTTTGTCCGTACCGTGCTGATGAAACTTGTGCTCTCTCCAAAGATATTTCCTAATGCCTCCCATTCAATTTGCACATAGTTTCTTTATGCTTTGCTTGGTGCCCTTGAAGCAAAGGCAATTGGTTTCTCCTCTCCTCTGGGCATCATGTGGGATCCAAGTACCGCCAGTCCCATGCGAGCTGCAGCAGCAGACAAATGTCCTGGCAAGCTGGGACTGCATCTCAGTGAGGATCAGCCCTGGGCTTGTCACACTCACCTGGCCAGGTTCGGGCCAGGACTACCTTTACCCCACAGCCAAGTGAGAATTGAACTGCTCCAACAGCAGATAAGGAAGCTCAGAAGGGGCAAGAAGTGACTGATACACCTGGCAAACAGGACCTGAGCTGTGCTCTGCCTCCTGCCTCTTTGTCTGGGAGTCCTGCAAAACCTAGGCAAAGCTGCCAGCTGCAGGAGACCTGAACCTGGCAGGTAGCCCCCAGGATCAAGAGCAGTCCCAAGTCCTGGGAGGAGTGGTGGCTGGGCTGAAGCCCTGTCCGTGCACCAGCCACCAGGAGCAAAGGGAAGGTCTCCATGGTGCACGCCTGGCCCTGCACCCGGCACACATCTGTGTCAGTAGGAGGGAAGGCAGTCTCTTCACCAGGCTCTCCTGTGGCACACTGCTCCATCTTGGCTCCCCAAAATCACATCCAGCCCCTCTGCAGCGCTGGCACAAAAGACATTGCCAGTTCTCTGTGCATGAGAGATTTCCAGTCTTGGCTGGACGTTCCCAATACACGCCAACCTTTGATCCAACTGCGAATGCTGCTAACCTCAACTTTCCATGTTTGGGCTCCCTGCCCAGCTTTACAGTTAAGTGTTACGGCAATACCTTTCCTGCTGCCCAGTTTCTCCCTTGGAAGCAAAAACTGCATTTCTGCAATGCTGCAGTTAGACCCGTTTGACCTTTCCCTGTCATGTGGATGCCCGGACAAGTCCGAGGGGGCTCAGCGGAGATGGGCAGCGTCCTCACACCGCAGCGAGAACCAATCTAGCTGCTTGCTTGCACCATTCCACCTCCTACCTCTCCAGCTGTGCCTGCACCTGCACTTAAGGTCATTTTTGTGTTTTCCCTTCCAGCTGTATCTGCTGACCATCCGCACTGCAGACCCCACCACTCAGCCCTGGATGACCCTTTC
This sequence comes from Netta rufina, assembly GCF_964035555.1. Lineage (NCBI taxonomy): Eukaryota > Metazoa > Chordata > Aves > Anseriformes > Anatidae > Netta > Netta rufina. The sequence continues at coordinate 17,965,985 of NC_140130.1, read as the reverse complement.
AGCCTGCCCCCGGTGAACTCTGGCTTTGCAACCTGGCTCACCCCGCGCTGCCCTTCAGAGCCTCTCTCCACTTTGCTGCGTCTTTAGAAATCACTTGAGCATGAAAGCCCTGAGCACAGGAAGTCCACCGGGGCGATCCTGCCCCCAGATCCCCCTGTTCCCCATCTCAGCCTTACGGCAGCACAACCGAGTCATTCAGCTGGGGTTGTGCATAACGCGAGGTGTCATCCTCGGTGTGTCTGTGCCCTGCCCATCACACAGGATGATGGGTCTGCCCCTGATTGTATGCTGCTTTTGGGGTCTGTGAATGTCCTGTACTAGGTACATGGGACACCAAGTCCTTGCTTACGGTTGGTATTTCTGAGCTGTAGGTACAAATGTCAGTAAAGGGTGGCTCTATTACCATTTCTAAACCTTAGCTACCACATAGTCACAGCAGCGCAGAGGACTAGCCAAAGGATTGAGCAAATGCTGCAAAAGTGTTTCAATTTCAATATGGTTCCTATGTAGTAAGATTTCAGTGGGATTTCCTGCAAAATGTATGTAGGAATTAGAAGCTCTTTTTCTAACAGATTCCTTCAGTTTTATAAAGCACAATTTTATTGGTGCTATTTTTGAAGTATTTTTCTCCCCCTGTATAATGCCTCTTCAGTCAACTTTGGTTACAGATATGTTTTAAAACTGGGGTGAAATGTGATGGAAAACAGAGCATGTTTCAATTGGTGGCAATTCTTCATGCAGATTTGACCTTTGGGGGAAGAGGAAGGTTGTTTTGTAACCAAAAAAATCTCTTGCCAAAAATGTTGCCCTGGAAACTGAAGCTGTAAACAGGAGCCTGGATCCTTCTGCTACCCATTAAAGTGAATCTGACCCTGGAGAGCAGGAGATGGGCCCTGGAGAGCTGTCTGGTGGGGAATGAAAGGGGCTGGGGATGTGAGACATGCCTGCGTGGGCACAGGGGGTTTGAAAGCCTGATGCTGGATAGGGGCAGAGAGGATGTGGGAGGCAGCAAAACTGGCTGGTGGGGCTTGGCAGCATCAGTAACGCATGGGAGGACGTGTACAATGCCTTCCCCCAGATGCGATGATGTTTCCAGAATCCCCCTGCAAGTCCCTCCTGCCCCTTGCTGCAGCAAAGATCACTTTCTCATCATCCCCTTCCCTTACCCCTGGCCCCCTCCAGCACCCATCCCTGCAGCCCTCGGCCCCCTTCCTGGCCCCCTCCACCCCACCTCACCAGTAATGAAGGGGCCGGGTGGGCTGCCCCTCCTGCACTCCCACGCTTCCCTCCGGATGCCAGCAACAAGTTTAATTGGAAAAAACCAAGGCTGACTTGGAGGCAAGGCAAGGAGGCAGGGAGAGCCTGTACCAGCTGACACCATGATCGATTACCTGGAACTCCACCTGACACTGAAATTAGGGTTTTTTAATGATAGGCCGACTCTCCCTGGATGTGAAATTCAAATGATCTCCAAAGCTTCCCTGCGACCATCACTCGCTGCACGCAGTGGTACACGCCACATGCAGGTACTTTGTCTCTGTCACTGCTGAAAGGACATTGTTATTACCAACAACTCTTTGTATTAACCAGTCTCCTACCTAATAGACAACACTTTACGTTCTGCACCGTTACCCAGTCAGGGCTGCCGTGTGCCTGAGAGACACATGCTTCCCCCCAGCTCCCCTGGGGCAATGGAAAACCAGTGCTCAAAGGAGTTGCCACCTCACAGGATGTTCACAAGCCTTGTCCCTCCTTCAGCCCCCTGTCACCCCCCAGCCCTGTGGTGGGTGGTCACCAACATTTCTTTTGGACGAGGGAGGGGAGATTTCCCTCCCAGGGGCATCTTTCCCATCCCAGAGAAATGCTCTGGGCAGATTTCTCCACCTTTATCCTGTTCAACCCACTGGGCTGATGGCCTCCTGTGCCCCATGGGCAGGCTGGAAGAGAAGCCATCCCCTCCTGGGGTCTGCACTGTCACCAAGCCCTGCTGCATCTCAGGGCACTTGTTGCACCTGTGTGGAGGGTATGGTGCTGCTGGTGGAGGCTGTCTGCAAGATACTGTCCCCATCTTTCTTCCACCGTTTCTTGGCTGTGTTTGCCAGGCCCTTGGGAAGGCAAAGGGAAGGTGGCTGGTACGACTGGGAGAGGAGACAGGGGTTGCTGTGCTCATATTGACTGTCCTTGCTCATGGGAGATGCCAAGCTGAAGGACCAGGACAAGGGGGGAAAAAAGGAGAGAGAGAAGAACAGTAATACCTGAAATACTGTAAATGCAGCAGGGACAGCAATAACATGCAAACCACCATGCATTAAAGGGGATTTCCTCCATCTCACTGCTATATGAAATGGAGATTTGGAAAAAATATGAGGAGGGAAATTTTCCTAGACCAGGCAGCAATTCCAGTCCAGTTGTAGAGCCCTCCAGCAGCACTGGAGCAGGCATTATCACCAACAGGAGCCTTTGGGGGACCACATGGTGCTGACAGGAGGGAGCACTGCTTCTGGGTGGTGGGGACACTGGAGGGAAAAGGGAAAGCCCCCATCTCCAAAAACATTCTTTGTAAATTCAGGTTTCACCCCACGAGAGGCATTGTGAGGAGGTTAGGTGGGGACACCAACTGTGCCCAGCTCCAGCAGGAGTTGCTTTGGTCTGTGTTGAATGAGAAATGCTGGGCACAAGTGGGTCTAGACAGGAAAGCATAATTCAGGCCTCCTGGTTTGCCTCACCATGTGAAACCCTGAGTGATGACACTGACATTTTTTACAGGCTGACCACTGCAGAGCCCATTTCTTCCTTCAGTTAGGTGCCTGCTCAATATAACCCATATGTCCTCAGTTTCCTCCCGTTTGAGAGATGCTTCTTGTATTTGACAACACGTAGATATCATTAATGAGGAAAAGCTGCACAAGTTGCTATGGGAAAAATCACATCTTCTCTCATCTCTCCATTTTACCTGCATTGCAGAAGGAGATGGCTTTTCCCTAGGGAAATCTCAGCACCAGTTGCTCCATGGCTGTGACCTCAGCTGCCCTCTCTGGCCACCCTGGGGCTTGTGTGTGCAAGGAACTCCGGCACCTTTGGTCTTTGGGGTCAGTGGCAGGGCTGGTGCTCATCGTTCAAGGTCTCCTGATAACATAAAAAGTGTGGGGCGGGCAGTGCCGTGCTCTGCTGGTGCCTTTGCCCCACGCCCCCCCCCGGGCAGCCCATGCCAGCCGTGCTCCAGGCAGGGTCCCCGTGGGAGCCGAGCAGGAAGGGGACGCATGCGGACACTGTTCCCTGCTTTCCTCAATCGCCCAGTGAGCAGCCCCTAATCTGAGGGGCGTGCCGGTATTAATGCCTTTAATAACGACGGATCAGATTGTATGAAGAGTTTTAATTGATGTCTATATCCCCGGAAACATAAAAACAGCCATGCAAACGTCTTACCACTATTATTTTATCAAAGGTTTTGACGTGGCTGCTGCATAGGAGATGTCAGGGAAAAAATTCATGTCTGCAAGGCACAAACAGGCGAAGTAATGGGATATAAATCAAAAACAGTGAAAGGGGAAAGTGGTTAGTCACAAGATCATAGAGTTTTCACTACCAGGGAGAGCAGTGAATTCTCAATACAAGCAGCAGAATTCATTCACTCCTGGGTGCTGCCAGCCCCTTCCCCCTCCCCGCTCCCCAACACACTTGCAGCTCTCTACCCCAGTATGCTCCCAGGCAGGAGAAGGCAGTCGTGGAGGTCAGTACAAGCCATTTCTCCTCCTGCTTTACAAAATGCAGGGAAACCTAGCCAAAAAGTGGGGTTACAAAGAGCACCCCGTTCTCTTTGGCTGGTGAAGAGTACAATTAACCCTTCAGCATGTCGGCTTAGCCTGCATCACTCGGTGGTCTACCAACACATAAGTCTAATTTCCATTACAATGGGAACAAAGTCAAATGTGAGAGATGAAAGGGGCTGATAGTTTGCTCCAGGCTGGTGGCAAAGAGGAAAAAGGAAAGTACAAATTCGGTTCCACTTGTTTGCCCAGGTGTAGCTTTGGGACAGCGCTATGCAAAACCAGCAGCAGGGCAGCTTCAGACCTGCTGCTCCTCAATGATGAGCTCTGACCTTCAGAGGATGCAATGGGACCCCACTGGTGGCTCATGGCACTGCTTGACTATGCTGTCCCCTCTCCACATCCAGAGCTCGGCTCCTGAGCCAAGGCAACTGAGAGCCACTTGCGAGCACTCCACGAGTTGATGCTGTGCTAGTGCCTCGCAAACACTTCATTTCTGCTACCCACAGCACTCTGCAGGGTGCCACGCTGGGGTGGGAAGGCATCCAAACTGGGCAGAGGCTGGGAAGGTGTAACTGCATTGTGAGAAGTGCCTGCCTTCCCCAGGGCACTGCTGAGAGGAAGGTTGCAGCATGCCCTCCTTGCCCAGTTGCTTGGCTTGCAAATGTGAAAACCTGGAGAGGGGGTAAGGTGGCAGGAGGAGAGGAAGGGAGGAGAGGATGAAAAGGAGGAAAAACTGGTGGATAAAAAGAAATTTGAAAAAAAGTAAGTGAAATATTCAAACTGGAAAGTGATATTATAGAAAACTGCAGGGAACACGCTTGAGTGCATTCAAATTTATTCAAACTCTGCGTCTGACATTGATGAATGCAACAGCTTTTTCCACAATATGTAGAGCGCACAGGGCATTTAGGATTGCAGCATCCCTTTCACTGCAGCTGTCTCGGGTCCTGTTGTGAGCACCATGCAGACCCCTACTCTGGGCCCTGGCATGCCCCCTTAAAGAAGAGGCCAGGAAGCCATTTGGGAAGGAAGAGAAAAGCAAACAAAAAGGAAGGATTTCAGCAAAAGATGAGGGAGGAAGGATTTCAGTGCTAATCCATCCCTACCGTGCATGAGGTCTTTATCTTTGTGGCAGGACCCAGATGCTCCTCTAGTAGTGGTGGAATGTCCTTCCTGACATGCATACATCCATAGGAGGGGGGATGGATTGGGATGCACAAACAAACTGCCACATTGTGGAATGGTGGTGGAATAAAAACCTTACCCTACTGCCCACCAGCAAGCCCCAGTGTAAATTTGCTTTGCCAGCAAGGAGTACAAGATCCTGCTCTCTCTGGCTCCAGTGGCTGAAGGGTCTTGCAGCTTGGCCCAGCACAAGACATCAAACCAGTGATCTTCCTTCAGAGAGCACTCTTGCACCCTCTTTGCATGCCACATTGGCAGGCTGGCACCCCAAGCAATGACTTCTGTGCTTTCCTCCAGTTTCTCCTCTCCTTGCCTGGGAAGCACTGTGGATTTTAGGAATAGCAATGTACAGAACAGCTTGTGACAACAACCAGCTGCAAGTGGTTTTCTATGGTTTTCATATTTGATTTTTTTTTTATTTGGGTGAGCATGGATGGAGCTCTCTTTCCAGTAGATGCTCATGGAAAGAGGTGCAAGCCCACCAGCATGCCAAGTAGATATTGGACTTCAGATTTCTCTTCCCGTGCTGTATCTGGACAGCATGAGTCCACACAGGCTGACATCACAGCGAGACCTTCCCTGCGTACACCTTTTGGTGCTGGAGCTGGTGTCAGTGCTCGTCCTGCCCTTTCCAAGACCCTCCATTCTTGTTCAAAAGGACACCAAGCTTGAGCTCTGTATTGCCACTCTGATCCAGCCTGGTTTGCAGGAATCTGGGATGCAGCCTGAGGGTCCTCGCACCCTCAGCTGGGCGCAGCCACACATGCAGAGAATGGAATTCCTTTCTTTCTACTCATTCTGCCCATCAATAGCTGAGACAGCCTCTGATTTTATTTTATTTTTTGTTTCAAGGCTTTTTTACCTTCAGGTTGGAAAAAGTTGTATGTCCAGGACACAGAAGACCTGAATTCATGTCCCAGATGCACAACAAACTCCCTGTATAGGTTAGGTCAGGTCACTTCAGCATTGCAGGCTTAATTCCCCACCTGTGATGTAAGGCAGTTCAGCAGCCTGTTTTTTTTTTTGTTGTTGTTTGTTTTGTTTTTAAATGAAAGATGTTTTTATAGTGCCATCACTGCAGGCTTTCACATTTTCCACAGTGCCTTTCTGCTACTGCACTATATATAGCACTTATAATTCCTGATTTATACTGTTTTGGCTTTCCTCTCCTTCTCAGATCTCCTCTCACAAATGTTACTGTGGCTCCAGTCTTTGCTCAGATGGAGATCAAAATGTTTGACAAATGTAGAAATCTGGATGCTGGTCCTCCATGATCACAGTGGAGAGCTGTACAACTCCTGGCTCAGGGGGCAGCACACAAACCTGACTCAACTACAGCAGTTTGCCTGCCCAGACGGCCACGCAGGAAAGGAGTGTGTGGGTCTCTTTGTGGGGCTGCAGCCAATGTCAGGGCTGTCCTGGTGTGTGCTGAGAGGCCTGTGCCCCAGACCCATGGCTGAACCAACCTGGGGGTGGTGGAAGCAAGACCAGATTGGCACGGGGGATCCTCTCTTGGGCCCCATTGTAGGGAAGGTCTGGGTGGGAAGGCTGGTGGTGGAGCTGTACTTCAGGGACATGGGCAGGAGAGGTTTCAGGTGGGGGCCCTGGTTCATGCGAGGTAAAAAAAGAACCCCAAAGTAATCCTATTTCCCCCAAGTTCAGGTTTTCTTTGTTTCTAGAAAGGACCACTTCTACATCTTTAAGAAGACCTTTGCTGTTCAGGGTGGTCTCAGAAACCCAAGACTGAAAATTCAAAAAAAGACTTGGTTTGACTGACAAACAAGAAGCATGAAAGTCTGCCCCAGCAGCAGGAGACTCATCACATCCCTCTCATTCGGGCCTTGGGAAATGCAAGTCCCTTTCCATTTGTCCTGGGACAGGTGGTAGCAAATCTCTCTGCCTTGCCCAAGCACTGAGCTGCCCTCGGAGGGGCTGGGCAGGGGCTGTGGGGCTGGGAGGTGATGTGCTCATAAGGTCCTCCAGGCGGTTTGGGGAGGGGATGTGAGCCTGGTCTGACAGAGGAACCGAGAGCTTCTCCCTCTCCCTCTCTCTCTCTTTTTCTCTTTAGATCGTCGTCATGGTGTAAACAAACAAGCTAAACTCTATGAGATTTACAGTGCCCAGCTTCGGTGGCTTCCAGTGCGGCGCAGTGAGATATTTCTGTACAGGCAGGCTAAGCACTTTCCATTTTATACCTCAGCGGCTTTATAGCATCTTAAGGATTTCTGTGCATGCCTGGCTTCACTCAGAGGGAAAAAAATCAAGCTTGTAAATAAATACTAAATATATATGAACAAAAAAGACAGAAGGGAAGAGAGAGGGACACACACACACACACACACATGCACTGGCAGAAGTGGAGAGGGGATGCAGAGAGGGGCCTGAGAGGGAGATGGAGAGGTGTGAGATAAAGCAGAGCCAGCTGAGCAGCAAGCTGAGGACAGGTTCTCCTCCACCACAGCCAGATGGAAAGAAAATAAGCCAGAGCTAGCAGCTCTCCAGCAATTTGGGGAATATTAATTTCCCATTGGGTGGGGTTGATGGCAGTGCCTGGGGTTAAGCCCAGAGGGCAGGGGAAGAAAGGGCTGCCCCTCAGCCAGAACTCATCCCCAGAGCTGGGTCCTCCACACCTCCTCGTTTTGCCTCCCCACCCTTGGGTTAGCATGTCCCACAGCCAGGGCTTCACCCAACCCTTCTGCAGCAGGGTCCCAGTGCAGGAGCTTCCCTTGGCCCAGCAAGGGGGGACATCATGCATGCTCCTGCGCCTGTTGTGATGGTCAGGTTCAGCACAAAGGGTAGTGGCAGCTTTCTGTCCTCCCTGGCCCCTTCTTGTGGGTAACCAGGTTTTCTGTCCTCATCCCCACTGCTGGTCTCAACAGGAGGATGGAAACACAGCCCATGTCTTGCAGCTGAGACCCCAGGGGCTGTTTGCTGTCTATCAGCAGAGTTTTCCTCTTGCCTGCCACAAATGGACTCTTGCTGCCCAATGAGCTACTAGGAATGAGCCACAAGGGGAGCTTTTTGTGCTTTGTTTTGATGTGAATGAAGAGTTTGCTCCCTGGACAGAATCTTTCACCTGCACCTGTAACACAGCAAACCAGACCAAGATCTGTCTGCACGGGGTGGCAGGCAGCAGCAGGACACATTCCCCACAGGAACCTTCTTGCCCCCGACACCCACCACCAGCCCCATGGCCCTGACACGTGGAGGTCAGCCTCCTCCAGGGGCTGTACCACGTCGTCACACCACTGGGCATGGGGCGAGGAAGGGAAGAAGTGACATGACGGTGCCAGGGGTGGGAGCCAAACAAAGTCTGAATTTTGTAGACTCGTCATCCATGGGCACTACACCACACCGTGTGTGGAAAGCAGGCCGAAAGCCTGCGGGTTCAGCAGCATTGCTGCGGTTCTGTGTGGCAAATGTTGGCCTGCACCCACACCTGGAGGTGGGCCTCCTCATGGCCTGGCAGAGCTGGGCCAGGGGAGCCTGGCAATAAGGGCTGAGGCCAAACAAGTCCAGCATGAGGGTGGCACACCTCCATCCCCAGACGTGGGCTGCCCCTGCTCCATGCCCAACACCAGCTCCTTGCTGCTGGGCAGGGAGAGGGGAGCATCCCCCCTCGGGTCGCTGGCAATTCCTCACCAGTCTCTCCATGCCCGGGACTCGCTTTCCCTTCTCAGATATTAAGTATTCAAACCTCATTTACATCCTTATTTTTCAATTTGCTGCCACAGTAGTTTAATTTATTCTATATAATTTCTTTTTCTGAGGGGACATTAATCATTGCCCTGTGCTTTTTGGCGCCTGTGGGATATGTGTGTGTTTTTTTTTAAATCAATAAAATAAAGCAACCTTCCTTCCTTCTACCCACCCCCACACTCCTTCCCACCCCCATCGTGCCCCTTTGCCGGAGGAGAGAAATATCATTTCTCTCACCGTTTTTTCCCCCCATTGTTTCCTTCATTTGCAGCCCAAACAGATTAACTTGTCTTTTGATTTCTGATGAAATGCTGCGTGAGCGGGGTGGGGACGGCACCAGGCTGGGGCTGCCCGCCGTGTCACTCAAAGGGCGGGTTTAGGATGACGTCCCTGCTGAGAGCCTAGAGCCACGGGATGGGGAGATTTGGTGTGGAGGAAGAGGGAAGGAGCCAGGACTTGGAAAGAGGAGTCCCCTTGTGGGGCAGAGGGTCAGGGGAGGATGCAGGACCAGCTGCAGTGAACCACAGACATGCAGCCATGAGGAAGTGCCTACTATAGGACTAGGAAAGAATGGAGAAAATGATGGGGAAGAAGGAAGAAGGGGAGAGAATGTGGAAAGAGAAAAATAATAATAAAAAAATAATTTAAAAAAAAAAAAAAAAAAAAAAACAAGAAAAAGGAAAGAGAAAATAATGCAGAAAAAAAAAAAAGAAAAAAAGAGAGAGAGAGAGAAGGACCAGAGCACCCAGACCTTAATGGCTTTTCCATTTGACTGTAGCCGAGTGTTCACTCTTTCTAGAGCTGTTTCTGTGCCCCGATGCAGAACCTGCAGGGTGCAGGTTGCTGCCCTGTGCAGGATGTGGCCGTGCTGCAGCAGTGCAGGCGCGGGGCTCCTCTGCCGTGGGCCCCATTTTTTTTTTGGTCATTGCGGCTGCTTCCTTTTGTTGTTATGTAATCTCTGATAATGAACGTCCAGTTCTGAGAGGATGCTTAATGCGGTATTAGTCAGTTGAAACATAATTGTAAATTACATGCCTGCAGCTAGAAAAAAAAACGGTTACAGCAGAAAACATCCTTCTTTAGTGGCGTACTATAATCAAGAGAGCAGATCAAAAAAAGAACTTTGATGGACCGGTTTTCCATTGGAAAATGCAGAAACCTCCAAATTGAGCCATTTCGCAGAAATGTTAAACGTTGACTGGAACTTTTGGCAGATATTTGAACTGACCCAAAATGTAATGGATTATTTGTTTTTGCCTTCCTCATTATATTTATAAGTAATTTTGTGTTTTCAATGCTATCAAAACATAAACTTTAACATGATTTTTATGCTTCTGCGTTGAATTTGTTTCAGAATTAGCATTCTGTTCTACCCCATCCTGCCCACTCTATTTTTTCATTTCACTTCATGATGAAAATTAATGTAGAAATAACAGAATTTCCTGTAGGCTGGAACTTCTATTTTCTAAATGTTTCTAGAGATCAGCAAAGCTAGTAGGTAATGGAACATTTTCCCCAACATTATGACAAGACAGAAGATGTTAATCGGAAAATATTTATCTCCATTGAAAATTTTTTGGTTACTGTAGAAAAGCCAAACTTATCAGACATCTTCAATGAAATAGGGTTGGACAATGGGGTTTTGTCTGCATCAGTGCCCAGATCCGCCCACACAGTGCAGGGAACCGCAGTGCAAATGTATGGCCCCAGCCACATCATTTGGCAAACAGCACCCAGTGATGCTGGTGGAAGGAGCACAGAAGCTGCACCCCTCATCCTCTACCATGCAGGCTTTGCTGCCTAAAATGGACACATTTCTGGGAGTCGTGTCTGTGTTACTGCTTTGTTGCTGGTGCTGTTCTGCTGCTGTCTGTCTTTAAGGTATATAAAAGGTGCTTATGGGAGTGTGTGGGAGTGTTTTGGACATGTAACAGAAATGAACTCACCCTTGCAGAGAGCATGAGCCTTTCTCCATCACCTAACCACATGCAAGCCTTCACCAAGAGCATCGCCAAGTCCAATCGGCATCCCCTTCTTGGGAGTCACTCTGGAGAAATGACCATGAGCTTAGTCTCAGCTTTGCTGTGTCCTCTGCACCCTGTGAGTGCTCCCAGTTTTGAACCACAAGCTTGCAAACCCTCTCCTTGTCCTTCTCCTGTTGTTTGGACTGGGCTTGGCTCTTTGCTGCCTGGACCCCTTGCAGGACACCCACCCCATATGTCACAGCATGCCCGGGGTGGATGCAGCCCCTTGTCTGTGTGAGGAGGGGACGCAGGGAGTTCAGCACTTGCATCTGTGCAGCAAGCATTTTCTGTGCATTTGTAGCTGTGCTTACGTTTCTCGCAGATGCCTCAGGGAGCACTCTGTGGAGCTGAAATAATGTAAGATCTGTTCTGCTCAGGGTGTTTCACTCCCTGGCTGGTAGGAATACCACAAGAAGACCAGATCTTGCAGTATTTCAGCCCCGTAAGTGGCTCCTTGAGGCAAAAAAAGACCCATGAAGAAGAAACACAAACACAAATACCAAGATATTTGGTTTCCCAGTGTGATCTTCCATATTCTTCTGCCATTCTAGTACTCACTGGTATCCATGCCAAAATAAAATAAAATAAAATAAAATAAAATAAAATAAAATAAAATAAAATAAAATAAAATAAAATAAAATAAAATAAAAAAGAACCACTCCAGTCATGAAACAACTATATGTGAAGTGGATACTATAGAGTGCAGTTTGCAGGTTTGATAAAATACTATGACGTACATATACAGCACAAGTATAGATAGGACAAAACAAATGATTACACCACAAAATAGGTGCAGACTGGGTCCTAAATGCATGATCTTATAGGTAAAACGCAACAGTGTGTGTTCATACACAGAACTGCCATGAGGCATAGCCATGTGTGCCCCCCGAAATGCAGCCACCAGCGTGACAAAATCAGACCGAAGGAACCCCAGCGACTGGGGGATCCGGACACAGAGGAGCAGGGGGGTGCCTTAGGAAACGTGTATGGGGACACTGTGAGATGTGTGGTGATCGGTGATCATGGCATACAGGCCACATGTGCCAGAAACCATGTGTCCACGCACGCACATGTTGCTGAGTGAGGATGGAGCAGCCAGCAGGGGTGCTGGAGGCCAAGATTTGCAAAGCTGTCTAATGTTAAGGTTGGGATTTGCAATTTTTGTCTGAAAAAAAAAGCACCCTGTTGTCTCCTGTTCTGCTCCAGAGCTGTGACAGCTCGGCCACATTTGGTACAGTAGAAGTAATCAACATGGGTGTCCTTTGTTTTGTATTGCCAAGCCCTGCAGTTGCCGCTGCAGCTGCCGCGGGGTAAGGGCACAGGTGAGATATGGCCAAGGTTGTGCAAGAGCCCATGAGTGAGATGGTCCTAACCCCAAGGCATTTGCTGTCTTCAGGGATGGTGTCCAGGAAGATGGAGGAAGGCAAAGGGATATGCCCAAGGTTACCCCACAGGAAGGACTGTGCTCCTGCTAACCCGTCCAGGTGCATTCCCTGGCATCTCTAGATACTCCCACCACCTCCCAAACTCTGTTTTCCCATTTCCAAAACACTGATACGATATTTTCCTACCCTGGAAAAAGACACAGAGCTCTTATGCTGATAAAACCATCTGAAACACTTGGATGGCAGGTGCTAGAGAAAAGTTAGTACTGCTGCTGTGCTAGGGCTGGTGGAAACGAGAACCAACTCCATGGTCCCGGTCCCAGAAAAATTACTGTGTCCTGGAGAGAGGAGGTGAGTGGGTGGGTGTGCGTGGTGTCTGTAGGCCAGCCATTGGGCACCAGGGAAACCCAAATCACATTGTTCTCACTTCCAAAGACAAGAAAGAAGTGGAAGGTGCTGGAGTGATGGGCACCATTATCGGAAAGCCCACATTTCTCAGCCAAAGCTTGTATTTGGAGGGACGTTTGGATTTCCCTCTGCCAGTTTGGCATACAGAAAAACTGTCATGTGTTGTGCAAAAGGTAACATTTTCCAGCCAGGTCCATTCTTCTGTTTCACTTTCATTTGCTCTTTGTCACTTGTTCTTCTCCTCTTTGAAACATTTTAATTGCCTGATCAGTTTGCAGCATCAGCAGCGTGTGACGTAGCCATCTCTTTCATACATACAGCAGCTGGGATGGACAACACGGATACGGATCTGCCCTTCTGGAAGGAAGAAATGGGGCTCTGGTGGAGATACCCCATGTTGGTGTGCAAAGGGGGCCGTGCTCCCCCAGGAGGGCAGGGTCAGTGGGGCACAGCCCTACTTGCACAGGGCTGGGTGCTGCAGGCAGCAACGTTTGCTGCTGCTGCTCAGAGGCAACCCTGGAAATTTCCTCGAACTCCAGGTCCGGAGCCAGCCCCTGCTTGGGGGAAGGAGGATGCTGCGTCTCAGTCCATAAAGTCCCCAGAATGGGAGGAAGGGGCGAGAGACGCACAAAGTCAGTAGTAAAAAGAAATGAAAGTCGGCAGCTTGCCACAGCTGAGTGCAGACTCTGCAGAGCTGCCTCTTTTATTGGTGCCCAGACTGGAGGGAGGTTTACGCTCTCAAACAAGCCAAATTGGAAATGGAGCACCGGCCGGAGCCCTCCAAGCAGGCTGCTGCCTGGAGAGCCACCCTGAAATCTGCTGCTTTCCCTCACCTGTCTCTCCTCCGTCATTTCCACACCTCCATCACTGCCCCCTTCAGCTCTCAGCTCCTTCTCCTACCCATGGGCTCATCCCCTGCTGCCGGCTTCCCCCACAGTTCCTGCCACCAGCCAAGCTGGGAGGAAGAAATGGCTCAAGGGCAGCCAGGATTAATAAGGGTGGGAGAAGGTATCTGGGGCCATCTCTTTCCACTGCTTTGCTGCCGAGCTCAAGGCAGTAATTGGCATTACAGTGACCATGTGTTGTGGTCTGTCCTCAGGTTTGTGCCATCCTGCTTGCTGCTGGGAGGAGGGGGAAGGTGACGCATGGAAGATGTGGAAGAAACAGAGTAAGCAGCAGACGTGAATGTGATGGCACAGAAAGGACGGCACGTAACCTGGTACATGTAGTGCTGGTTAAGAACTGAATGCCAGATATGCCATGAAAATAATTTGACCATTAATGCGAAGGTTTAACGCTTGGGATGGGGAGAAAACAGATGAAGCACCCAAACTGGACCTGCTGTCAGGAAGTTACTCCCCAATAAAATGGCATCCAAATAAACAAGTCCATGGGGTGCTAATTCCTCAGCAGAATCCCTAAGCCCATGCTGAACAGGGCACCGATTGCTCTGTGATGCTTCAGGATCCTCTTCAGAGCTGCTGACACACTAAGTCTGTGCTGGGACACCCAGGCACATTCATAAAAGAGCACTAGAGGCTGAAGGTGAGACATCAGTCACCAGCTACTCTGGGGACCTGGGCTCTCTTCTGCTCACCTGCTGATTTTTTTTCCATGTCATTTCATTTATCTGATGCCTCAGTTTGCTGCCTGCAAAAGCCCAAAGGGATTATGACATCTGTTGTCACATTAAAACACGGTCTTGATTACGAGGAGGTCAGGTACCATGGTGGGAGCTGTTGTAGCTTGAAACGCTGGTCTTGTACCGTGTGGTGCTCTGCAGCTCTGCTGCTTCTGGTGGGAAAGGGTCCTGCTAGAGTCAGCTCGGTGCTCGTGGAACATCTTACAGCCAGCATGCAGGAAAATTGTTTGCTCCCATTCTTTCCTCCAATTTTGGCTGTTGAAGCAAAAACACATAATAAAGTAAAGAGGGTTTTAACGACAATCTGCCGGCATGTTTAATACTCCAGCTTGAGGAATGATCCAGTTATGTACTGGAGCCAAGGGAAAGGATGCAGTTACTTCCAGTGGACACCAAATCAGAGCAAAAAGAAGCAAGCCTCATGGAGGATGGGCCGACTGCTCATCACCAACCTGCAAAAAGATCTTCAACAGCTGAATGCTGAGCTTCAGATTCAGGGCTCGCTCTCTTACAGTCAGTGTGTCCATATAGGTCCATGACGGATGGAGAACCTCGAGCTCGAGGCAGCTTTAGCAAGGATTATGCCCCTGCAGTGTTCAGTAAGTTCCTACTCTGCTCAGGGAGTTTTTCATACAGAACTGTGATGCTCCCCTCTCCATACAAATTCAAGTCTAAGAGAGGAATGCTAGGTGTGTTCGTGCTGAGCTTATTTGTAATTGATGCTCTCCCCTCATCTGCTGGATTGTTGACCCTGATTGGCTCTGTCATCCAGCAATCCTTTGCATGCACAAAATTATTTGGACAAGTCCTGCTGTTTCAGAAACATACTAGCCTGTGCAGCTCCACTGACATTACCTACTCTGCCAGGCAGGTGGCTGCAGAGAAAAAGGCTTATTTATACAGTGCATTGGAGAGCCAGAAGGGGATTCTTGATAGCTAAGAGGATGAGAGACCTGTGGATATGAGAACCAGGTGCCCTTTTCAGCCCTGACTGGAAATGCAGTCCTATCTGCTCCTGGTCAAATCAGTTCCATGCCTGCCCAGTACAGAGCTGGATTTTGGGGTGTCTGGGAGGGCTCTTGTAGGGATTCTGCTGCCTCCAAGAACAGAGGATCAAATAGCAAGTTCAGGTGAAGGAGAAAGATTGTGATGGGAACACAGAGTGCGAGCAGAGCTTCTTGAGTGCAGAAGCTGCTGGCGGGGTGGAGCTGGAGACCTCTGACAGCTGAGAACTTACTGCCAGTTTTCCAGCATTTGGAGCAAGGATTTGGGAAACACTGTGCAGTAAATCTGCAAAATCACAGCAGGAATGGGGTTAATTTGTAACACTGAAGCCTGGCTGTAACATGAGGTGAACATCCCCTGCCTTGGTACATATGGGGCAGAGCCAGTAGTGCCTAAGAAGGAGGCAAAGGAAGTGTCGAGCTCGTGATGCAGTGAAGGGGTAAGCCAGGTCCTGGGGTTCCCAGACACTGCGAGGCAGAGCTCTGGATCAGCCAGGTGGTGCTGAGCTGGTGCTGGTGCTTCAGGCACGCTGCCGCCGCTGCTCCCAGCCGCGCTGAACCCCTGATGCAGGGAGATTTTACAAGACCCGTGAGAGATGCTGGAGGCTGACCCTTGCTGTCATTGCGAGAGGAACTTTCTGGTTGCCTCTGAGCAAAAGGACAAAGCTTTATATGATATATTTAATAAAACAAAACACACACCAAAAAAAAAAAAAAAAAAAAAAGGAAAAGAGGCCAATGCACAGGAAGGTAATGTGTTCATTTGAATAATGGGCAAAATCAAATTAATTCTACATTAAATAGTTCTGAATAAAGGGTTTAAGTCAGCAGTTTCAAACTTGTTTTCCTTAATTACTTTCCGTGTTTAATGTCATTAAGAAGATTAAAAATTCATTAACAAGAGTAGTAAAGTGGCAAATCAGTAAAGCTATCACTCCAGGTTAAAAACTACGCTGAGGTTGACACTTTGTACACTTCCACAGGCGCCGTGTGGAACGCGGCTGGGGACGGCTGGGGGGGACACGCCAGCCCCCCGCCACCAGGGGTGCGAGGGGGTACCCAGGGGGTGTCTGGGGGTGTCCAGGGGCTGTCCCTGGATGTGGCAGCCGCTGGCACCGCTCGCTCAGCACAGCAGAGGCAGCCTTCGGGAGGGCAGCACAGACCCCGGGAAGCGTGGCGGTACAGCCGTCGAATATGGCAAGCATCAGGAGCAGCCTCAAGCATGGAGAATGGCAGGAATTATAAAGCACCAAGGCGTGTTAAGGCAATCCGGTTGCTCGACTGGCCTCGTGTCCCAAGCCCTTTCATTTTGAGGACTCGGAGGGCACCAAGTACCGGGGAGCCGCTGAGCTGTGCCAGGCTGGCCCCTGGGGATGAGGCAGGGTGGGGAGAGAAATCTGGGGGTTTTCTTCTCCTTTAGCTTTAAAGCTGGTCTCCAGGAGCAGGCAAACAGTTTCAGAGCAGAACAAGGCTCCTTGTTCAGACAGTGCAACCAGGGCACAGCACTTTTGTCAGCCTTTGGGGACCTGCACTGTGCTGCCCTCACCAACAGCCTCGAGGTCCCTGATGACACACATCCCACCGCAGCCCATCCAGCCAAGTCCACAGAGAGAGGTCAGCTCCACCTGCACAGGCTCTGGTCTGGAAGGCAAAGCAGGTGAAAGAAAGCCCTGGGAGATGTCCGTGATGTCCCATGTCAGCCAGCAGGACTGTGGTTGGGGCAGAAAGCGAGCTCTGGTGTCTTTAGCCCAGTGCAAGAGGCAGCTGGTGGCCCCAGCACAGCACTGCAAAGCTGGCAGTGCTGGCCTTGCAGAAATGGCCTCCAGAAGTCATGGCATCAGCTGTTTTAAAATGATCTCTTTGTATCTTCTTTATTTTCTGTTTCTTGAGCTTTGAAGGGCCCTTATCTATCTTTGTATTAGCAGAGCTCCATCCCCATAGACAGGAGCATAGAGCAGTGCTCCCTCTGCCTGCCATCCCACGCCCGGGTCCCGCTGGCTCCCCACCATGATTTCTTTGTCTGTCCCACCTCTGTCATGAGCAGAGGCCCCAGTCCCTGGGGTTTTGAAGTGCAGATCCGTCAAGATCTCATGGCTGCAGCTGGGGATGGAGAGGGAATCAGAAGCAGCTGCTATGGGCTAACATACAGCAGAGAGCAGCACCCCTCTGCCCTGGCATCTGGAAAGCACACAGCTGGCAGCAGCTCACATGGGGTGAGTGCCTGCCACCGAGGAGCTGGATGCTTCCCACAGGCTCCTGAACAAGACCTTCTGGCCCCAAAGAGCAGCATTCCCAGCTCATCAGTGAAGAAACTGAGGCACAGGTGGAGCCACATGTGCTCCTACCCATGTGCATGGACCTCATTCATGGTGCAACCTGGTGGTTCCCTCAAGGAAGGACTTTGTCTGGTGATCCCCAGACCCACAAGTTCTCACCTGAGGATGTGAGGAGGCCAAGGCAAACCCCCATGGGTGAGTGCACTCTTGCCAGCCCTCTGGCTGGGATTGCTGTCTCCTCCCTGGCCAGAGGAGGGGACAAGCAGAGGCATTCCTGTTGTCTTGAGTACTGGTCATGAAAAGTCAATTCTGACCAAGAAAAGCACCGTCCTCCGTGACTTGGTCCTCTGAAAGAGTCAGCTGAAATCCTCACCTGCAGCAGGATGTAACACAAAACAGGCCATTGATTTTGTGACATGAGGAGGAGGAGAGGGCCATGTCTGGGTAGTGTTGAACACAGCTTTTCAAGAATGTGAACTTATTTAACATATTTTTCTAAGAGGCTCTGAACAGCCAGACCATGGCAAGAAGGGGTGGTGAGCTGCCCAGTGGCCAGGTTTCCCTCTCCTTTATTTTGCTCAGCAGAAAACACAGGGGTTTGGTTTCTTTTTGCTCAGTTTTGGAATAGAAATGTTTTTCTCTTCGATTGCCAAATTTTCCTTGGACCAGAAAGTCAGTGCCCTGCTCTGATGAGCAGCATGACAGAATCTCCCCTCTTTTACCCCAGCTTTGCTGAGGGGCTCCCATCTGCAGGGCTGCATGATCCCCCTCTGTGGGATTGAGCAGAAGCCCCCTTCCAGCCCATTCTCACCGCGTCCCTTTGTTCCTGGGAAGCTACAGCAGCCCTGTTTTGGGAGCAGGTGGGAGGAGAGAAAGCCCTTTTTTTTTTTTTTTTTTTTTTTTTTTCCCACCCCTTTTATTCTTTTTCAAGCTTTAATTATCGAAGGACAGAATTTGAGCTGTTCTTGTCTTCTCCTTCCTTCCCGTCATTTCCCGGACAGTGCTTCTAACAAAGGCCTGTGGTTTGGGTTTGGGGATTTTTTTTCCCTTTTCTTTTCCCCTCCAGAGATCTAAGGCCTGTAATGAGACACCAACACCCTCTCCTCCCTGCAGCCCCCGACCCAAGCCCTCTGCCTCGCCTGCCCCTCCCCGGCCAGCCCTGCTCCCTGGAGGGAGGGCACCCGACCCGGCCGGTCCCCGGGGAGGTGAGCACGATAGAGTTACAAGGGAGAGCAGCTTGCACACTGCCTCCGCTTTGATGAGGCAACATTTAATTATCTCTCTCTCCCCCAAGCCCTCCCCCAGTGAAAAAGATCTCCTATTGTCTAGGCTAATTTGTCCCTATTGCTTAATTCCCCAACCTGTGTGCTGAACCCCAGGTTCACGTTACTCCATCACCCATCTTTTTGCTCCTCTACCAGAGCCATGAAACGCAAGGGCAGGAGTCTCCATGTCCTCCCTCTGCTCCCTGTGCCCCAGGGACAATGCTGAGACCTGAAGTCCTCCAGGCACAGAAGAAATTGAAGCACGGAGATTGGCCATGGCCAAAGAGGCAAGGTGCCTAAAAGCCTCTGGAGATTTGGCTCCTCAGCCCCAGGAGCAGTGCCACGGGTCCTCGCCATGCCAAGTGCAGTCACATTGCTTGTGTCAGCTGGGGAGGGTGAAGGCAAGCAGGACACAGCCCTCTGGACACCTCTCTAAGCTTTTTGCCTGTGATTCTGAGCTGGGAGAGATTTTGTGGTTGATGAAATCCTGTTTTAGTTTTGGATTGGGAAGGGAGAGGGGAGGAGCCGATCCCTGCGAGCTGTTTTATTTGGATTTTTTCCTCATGGCAGTGAGCTGTGCCCGGTGCCAGCTGGCTGCACATCCCAGGGCACTGGGCAAGAGCTGTGCCCTTTGCCCAGCTGTGGGCTGGCCCTGGGCTCAGCTCTCCCATGCTCCATGGGATGCAGGGGCGCAGACAGGAGGGATGCTGGAGCTGGGGAGGGAGCTGGGAGCACTCCTGCTCTGCCCCAGCCATAGCCACACAAGGGAGCAGCCACCCTTCGTCCCTCAGGGCTGGGGACTCCCCTGCCCACCACAGGCCTTGTCAGTCTGTTGGCCCAGAGACCCTCCACTGGTGGCCTTTGTCCCTGTCCCCTTCTCCATGTGGGAATGGGCTTCCCATCCCCAGAAGCAAGACCATCGTGGACAGATGGCCACCTGCATGGGCCACCGCATGTCCTGGCTGTGCCTCAGGGGTCACCAACCCAGTGGTGAGGTGTGCTATGGGAACACAGCTGGGAGGTGACAGGGGGCTCTGGCAGTGTGCAGGCTGCCCTGCAGCCCAGCTCAGGCCATTGATGGGGGTTGAAATCCTCTGGGGAAGCCAAGGCACTGCGCCTTTGCCCCTCACCTTCCTCCAGGAGGAGGAAGGCACCGTCAAAAGGCAGAGAGCAAGGGGCTGGCACGCGGAGAGGGCGCCTGGAGAAAGAGAGCTGAAGGGGGAGGAGAGCAGAGCAGTTGCCAGGTCGAGTTGAGCCAGAGCCTTTCATGGGGGGGCAAGGGGCAGAAAACATGGAGGATCAACATTGTCTTCTCCAAAGAGGAGAAGAAAAGAGTGAGAGAATGCGGGAGGAAGACAAAGGGAAACAGGACTTGTTGGGGGGAAGAGGGGGACGCTCAGGGATTGAAGCAGGCTGGGGTCCAACTTAATAAGAAGCGAACCAAAACAAAACCCAAACAAAAAGTGACTCAAGTTGGCTGCGGGCACCCCCTCCCCCTCGCCACCGTCCCCAGAAGGCAGCGAAGCTGCGGCTTCAAACAGCCGCCTCACAATAAATTCATGGCAGCCAGGGCCGGGAAACAGGCTGCTGCAATTTAAAGGAAGCGTGGATTTGCATATTGAATTAAAATTAAGAGCTAATTATGCAAATAAATTATGACATTTGGCAGGAGAATTTGCTTCAAGATCATTTATTACGTTCTTTTTATAACAGTGCGAGCGTTTAACGGTCAAAGACAATATTTTAAAGGAAAATTAACGCAAGATTATTAACCTAAAAACAATTCCACATTAATGAGATGTATTTCTCTTCAACTTCTCACACCTGGCTGCCTATTGATGCCCAGCCAGGACTGTCTCTCAATAATTGGCATTTTTTTTGCAGGCAAATATTGAATGAGGTGGTGAACGTTGCTTTGGACAAACTCACTCAGGAAAATTCCTTCAGGGTTTTAGCTTGCTGGTCTGTAAAGGAAAGTTGTGAAGGTCAAACGTGTTTCACATCGTTCTTCTGTGCACTCGGACTGACCGGGTGCGGATGCACTTGGGAGAGGACACGGCACTAGCTACCCCATCCGCATGAGAATAAAAGCTCCCCTGCTAAAACGTGCGTGATTGCTTTTCGGAAGAGATGTAAAATGAAGGTCTTAGCCATTTGTGGTCATTAAAGATCCCGTGGCTTTTTTTTTCACAAGATCAGGGCTGTTAACCCTGGTATCTCAGCTCCCCTCCAGCCCAGGTGAGTGCTGCTCAGAGCTGGGACCCTCAGGTGGGGCAGGCACTGCCCTTCCCATCCCAGGACCTTCTCATGAGGAGGAGGGCCTCATGAAGGCTCCACATGGGGTATTGGATCAGAAAGGCTTGCTGGGATCCCAAGGGCAAGCAAATGGCTCCAGGACTATGAAGTTGCCCATTCTCAACCATCAAGAAGAGCTTCTAGCCTAGGCTCTTCCCACACAGATGAGATGGTCACCTACAGCTGGGTGTGCAGCTGTGTTTCTAGAGGGTCAGCTCTTGTCTGGATAGAAAACAGACCCTGCCATTTGGCTCTTGATGCAAAAAGGAATTTACTCACACAAAACCAAAGGTATCTGCTCCATCTGTCTTGCTTTGCCTCTCTCCATGCTGCAGCCGGCAGGGATGCGGGGGAGCAGGAAGGCTACTTTTGCAGCCAGGTTGCAGAAACTGTTGCTGGGAGTTACAAGGGAGCTGTGGCCAGGAATGACTGGAGGGGAACAAACCATACTTAAACAGCTTAGGTGGAAAGAAATAATCTTCCTCCAGATTGGTATTTTGCAGCCTTGCCAAGGAAGACCAGGGTAATGCGGCACACATCCTTCAATCATCTTCACTCCTCTTGCTTTGCCTCTAGCCCTGGCTATTCTCCACTGCGATCTGCACACCTCTAGGGCAGCATGGGAGGTCAAGACCAATGTCTGGTTTGGTGCTGGGTTTTCCTTTTGTTCCATTTCTTTCTCTCTGCATCTTGAATATGCCCTCACAGAGCCATCTGCCTTTGTTAGAGCCAGGGTTTCCTGAACTCTGCACCCACTCAAAGCTTGAAAGGACTTCACCCAGACCTTGATGGGCATTTCATTTCTGAGGCAGCTGGAAGGCTGCCTTTAATGGTTCTTCTGTCTCCCATCTCAGGGGATTTTCCCCCTCTCAAGTTCAAGGTGGAGAGGACATTCCCTGCTAAATCAGTCCTGGCGCACAGCACACAATGGCGTGCAGAGCCAACCACAGGTAACAAATTGTGTTGCGATAAATGAAGGGTTTGGAGCCAGACAAAATGTGTGACATTCGAAGTTCTCAGCTCTCCTCCCTCAGAAAGGCAATCTGTGACTTCTGGACCCTCCTTAATGACCCAGAGCCGGATGGAAAATAATATTAATAATAATAAAAGAAACAAAGAAGGGGCTGGCGCATTTTTTAAATAAAGAAATTTCCCTCATCTTGCGGTTAATTTAAAAGGTTTATTTCTTGAAATGAATCCTCTTCATCAAATCTCCGATCCTTGAAAATCAGTGCAACCTGCCTCTGTGGATAATGAATTGATTTGTAATGTAAATTATATAAAACACCCTCCCCGCCAGCATTTGTGTGTGAGTGTGTTTAATCTAAAGCGTTTAAGTCTGAAAATGAGCTTCTCCATCAAAAGTCTCGATTCCATTTACATTTCTTGCATACGAGTCAATTTGTGCCTGACCCAGTCTATAAATCACTGCCAAGGAGTGCTGTGTCTGTACCTCTCCTCTTCCCCCATCCCCCTCCCCTCGTCCTCCCATCCCTGCACACGCTATGTTCAAAACGGCGCCTTCAGATACCGCCTGCACACAGCCCCAGTTCTCCGGCCAAAGGTTGGCCACGGGAGGAGGGACCCTGGCTCTGGGAGGTGTGCAGCCTGGGCAGGAGTGGCTGGGTGAGAAGTCCTGCTCTGCTTCTGCCAGCTGCTCAGGAAGGGTCTCCCAAAGGGAGGTGTCCTCTCTCTCGGTGGCTCCTTTCTGCCACTGAAGGAGTCCATGGCTGAAGGGTGTTACAGGCAGAGACCAGGTCTGTTACTGGTGGACATTAATACAGTCTTGGAATATCCAGATTGGAAGCAGTTTACACCACCAGAGGCTTTGGCTCAGTCTTTGTCTCCCCAGGTCCCTGATCACACCAATTTTTATCCTCCACCTCATCCTATTTGCCTTGGATCATACCTCCTTAGCTTATCTCCTGGGTGCTGAAACCAGCAGAGGGTGCCTCCAGAGATTAGGGATTACCCTTGGTGGTTGTACCTCCATACAGCAAGAGCAGGGGAAGTGAAAATGATTGTTTCATCACCTACATTTTGTGACACATCTGAGTGCTGGCATTAGAAGTGGCTTGGCAGTGATGTACCTGAGGACCAGAAGGTCAGGAGGTTGGTCATTGATTCTGAGCTCCTCTATGAAACATCAGCAGAGGCTTTGAAACATGCAGATTTTCACAGAGATGTGTTTTATGGCTAACGTCAAATGTGAATGGGATCATCATCCCATCATTGGTACTGGTGAGGAATTTTATGACACACCTTTTTTCTGTTCTTTTTTTTTTTTCCCCCTTCAGGAAAAACAAAACAAAACAAAGCAAAACAACTTAAACTGATTTCTTATGTTGGAAGAAAAATGGAATCAAGTTTTGAACCATTTTATAAGTCCATAAAAGAAAAATTCCAATACATTTGTGTGAAACAGTTTACTGATATAGTTGAGGTACAGATGTACCTCAATCGAGAATCAAAAATCAAGAAGATTGAGATCTGAAGAACTGATTCTGAAATTACTTAAAACATTCAGTTAGATTAACCGATATTTTTTGGGTTTGTTTTAATTTGAGGGGCTGTTTTTGGCTGGCTCGTGTTCTAATGGTGAAATTGCAAATTTATTCACCACTCACGATGGAAATCATTTTTGAATTCTAAAAGTTTGTTCACATCGGGAAAAAATTTCCCACTCAAATTCCACTCTTTCCTTTTCCTGCACTGATTTTGTTTGAGTGAGGAGAAGAAAGTCCAGAACAGAAGACTTGAACCACATCTTTCCTGACAGAAAATATATACTATGGTAGTGCAGGATTCTCCCTGGGTTTGACAGTTTGGGGGCAGGGACTGTTGCCGACTAACTCACATGAACACAGGGGTGGTTTGCTTGTGACCAGACCAGTTTCACCCTTTGCCGTTCTTCAGGGAGGCCAAGAGATGCCACTCTATTTAGAAATCAACAAAGTCAATTTCTAAGCCAAAAGCAAGAGCAGGACAGATGCTAGAACAGCCGTTGGCGATACATGCACAATTCCCAGTATATTCAAGAAGATTTACAAAACCAAATTAACCAGTCCTTCTTGGATTTGTTTGCTCTCTAGCTTTCCATAGCAGAAAGACGCCTGATAGTGTTAAGAAATTAGAATACAAAACATGCCCAGGTGTCTAAAAGAGCAGAAGATGAAGAACAGGACCAGTCAGTGGTCACCTACCCTACCTGAAGCCACTTGGTGTCCTCCTGCTGCAATCCTTGCCCTGCCCTAACACTGTTGTCTCTGAGCCCTCCCACTCGTTGCTGTCGGCTGCTCACCAAAATGGGAAAGGGAACATCCAGCTAAGAGAGGTGAGAAATCAGCTTGAGTGGCAAGTCAAATAAAAGACTTACACTGGTTCACAGTCGTACTACTGGCAAGATGTTTCTCCTCTGTGCCTTGGTTATTTATGTTTGAAAAGGGGTTAATGCTTCCTTTCTCCCAGATTTTCTTAGTTTAAACACGTCTTCAGGGCATGGTCTGTACGTTACTGTATGAGCACACAGCCCCGAGCACAACAGGGATTCTGGCCTTGGAGAGGCCCTCATGAACTGCTGTAATATAAATAGTAGGAAGAGTTTTTCCTTGAGATTACCCTGGGGGATTGAGGTCAGACCTTCAGCGAAGGAAGACACAAACCTATTACCAGTTTCTGTGGGGACTAATACAATTTGCACTTCGTTAGAGGAATTCAAAGTGATTTGTACACATTAATTACTCCTTGCAGCATCCCAGCTGGATAAATATTATTACCTTCATTTTACAGAAAGGGTAACTAAGATGTAGAGAATTTCATTTGTTTGACTACAACTGTACAGCATGCCAATGGCAGAAGTCAGGAATAAAACATGAGAGCTGATTGCTGGCCCCTGCTCTCTCTAAATCTGTGGGTCCCAAATATTTTTTTGCCCAGGAGAACATCCCAAGAGAAGGAAGTGGCTGCGCCTCGTGGCTGGGCTGGGTACCGCTGTGACAGGGTCTGTGCTCCGGGAACAGCACGTGTGGCACTGCCTGGGAGGCACCTCTCCAAACCTCAGCCTGTACAGCCTTGCACAGGCAGGAGGAGGAAATGAAAGTGCAATTAGCTGGAAACAAATGAATTTGTGTCGCATATATTTCCCAAGCTGATGGGTTGGTGAATGAACCACTCGTTATTTCATGAAGCAGCATCTTTAGAGGTCTGTAGAACAACTTACAGAAAACACAGCCTTTCTGTTTGACATTTTTTGCAATATTTCTGAATGTTGTCTATCCTAGTTTCAGGCACAGGTGCTTTTCTATTTACATATTTCTTTCATGAAAACAAATCTGTGAAAAAGTTTTGTAGTTATTTAAACTTCTCACCTGGAATTTTTCCATTTTTCATGAGCACCATATTGTCAGTGTCAGCATACAACCTGCAGAAATAAGGTGTTTTATACCTTAAATATCAAGGTCCCTTTTTCCTATTTTTCTAGGCCTGTTAAAAAAAAAAAAAAAAATTAAAAAAATGTTCCCCTCTCCAGAAGCAATGTACATCTAAAGTTAAAGAGACTCAAAATGAAACAGGACACAAAGCAGAGCTAAAAATATGGAACAAAAGAGAATAACAAAACCTGAGCCGGTTTTGAATTTGATCAACAATTATATTTACTTTTAAAGCTTTTTTGTTGTTGTTTTTGTTTTGTTTTGGTTTGGTTTTTTAGCTATAAGAGCAAAACGTGTGTCCAGAAATTTTCTGGCCATTTATAATTTGTCACTTTCCACCTATGTGGTGAACAGAGTACTTGGTATTTCTCTACTGCAATAGACAGTCTCAGAAGATGAGACCAGAGTGCTGAAGCTCCTGTGTTAGCTTCCCAGAGGTGGCAAAAGGGGTTCTCCAGGTAAGACAGATCTGAGAGTGTTACTAGGAAAACAGTAAGCTCTCTGTATTAATTATTCCTAGTTGCATTTGAGCTGGTATTGGATGCTATTTTTCAGTCTGTGCTTTGCAGATTCCTGGTGGAGCAGGGACTTACTGCAAGGAAGGTGGGAAAAGCGATTTCACGAGTGCTCTCCAGCAGTTAGGGAATTTTCTGCTGGGGTGCTGAGCCTTCGTGGGAGATTGTCTAGGGGTCCACAAATCAAAGCAAGTTGAAAGCCACTGCGGCAGCATAATGTTATATTGATTGCTTTGTTTTTGCAGGGGATAGATTTTGTTTAATCTTCCCCTTCCTTACATTGCTTGACACCATTAGTTTTATCTGCACTGACATCGAATATAAAAAATCACTAGAGAAGAGACTTTCTAATGTGCTTTGCACAACTTTCTAGTGGGTGATAACACAGGAAGCACTTTCTGGGGCACAGTAGCGCTCTAAAACAAGTTTTGTTTAAACAAGAAATCAGGTAGCAGAGAAAAGCATGGGCTTGAAAGGGATGAGAGAAGGACTGTTTTTTTCAGATATTATTCAGTGTGTGTTTTAGAAGTTTGGGCCTTTTGGGGGGACACCATTCCTGGTGCCCATTGCCCTGCTGGCTGCTCCAAGGGCTTTAATCAAAAGGGAGACCAACATCTGACGTGAGCACAGTGGGGAGAGGAGAAGCAGTGGGGAGGGAGAGGGCTGCCAGCCTGCGGCCAGACAAAGTCCCCATATGGAGAGCAGAAGGATGCCGGGCGGCTGCATCCAGAGCCATCCCTCTGCTCCCCCTGTGCCACACGGCCCCTGCTCTCTGCACAGGCTCTTAACATAACAAGGGGGGTGAGGGGGCGACCAACTCAGCACCCTCGGATTCCTCCAGCCCAGCCCCAGTCTCCCAGCTACTGATCCCAAGCAGCCCATGCCCTCTCCCCATGCCTGTCCTCCCCAGCAGCATCCCCAGTGGCGCTATTGTCTGCCAGCTGCTGCAGTGGGGAGAGGTGCTCCTGGTCCATGCCTGATAAAGGCTAACAACACCTTGGAAAATAAATAAATAAATAAATAATAAACATTTATCCATATGCATACATCCATATGTATACACGTGTGTCTATATTCAATAAATAAAACAAACCAGCCAAGCCCTCGAGGCTATTTGAGCTCTGTCTATTGTTCGGGGACAAGGGCTTTCCTGCCTCCCCTCCCATTTCCTAATGAAATCCCCCAGGCCCTCCTCATTTCTCCCCCAGCCCCAAAGGGCACTTACACAGGCATGCTCTCAGGGACTTTGTCTCCTATGGATGGAGCAGCATTGGTTGTCAGGATGGAGAAAATCTTTTATCTTCCAAGGCTGGGGGTGACAGAAGCTTACTTAGCCCTAAACCCCTCCAGAGCCTCTTCAAAACCCTTGTCACCTCTCCATGTGCTGGCCTTCTGATTTGGAGCATCCCCAACCATCTCTCAGACAGACCAAATCCTGCCTTCTCCTCCCTCACCCCCACAGCTGCACATTCATGCTCCAAGCCTGACCATGGCTGCAGGGAGACAGATGTAGAATTGCTGACTTCTCTCTTGAAATCACCCCAAAAATTCACGCAGAGCCCCAGATGGGTCAGTCTAAGAACTAGTGACTGATGATCTCGGGGAACATTGCACATTGCCTTGGTTTCCCCAGCAATTAGATGGGGATAATGCTACCAAAACTCTTTATCAAGATTTGGGAGAATATGCCATAAAACATCTTGGTTACTATTATATTATGTTATATTATATTATATTATATTATATTATATTATATTATATTAAATGTACTATACTATGCTATACTATATCATATTAAATTTTATAATGTTTATTACATTATATTAATATAAATACTGGAAAAGGCCCCAATACTCCCTCACCCTCCACCTCAGCCCCATCTCTCTTGAGCCAGCCGGGCTCCTTATGGTCTGCTCAGCCAGGAACTGATCGTGGTCCAAGGGGAGAAGAGCAAAACTGCAAGTGTTCATGCCAGCTGGATGAGCAGAGCACAGCTCTGCTCTGGAGGGTGCTGGGGCAGGCCGGATGGTGCCACTGCTTGCCGGGTGGCCATGGTACGTAGAGCTGCACAGGTCTGAAGGCCACCAGCTCTGGGCACCGGCTGCAGACGAGGGGCTCTGCCCATGCTTGCAGGCAGGGGTCTGGTTGTGCTCACCCTCCATCCCCTGCACAAAACCCAATTTCTTTACACAGCGAAGGCAAGTTCCCCTCCTCTGTGTTTTTGCCTTCCACTGCACACGAAAATGCTGACGGATTTCCCTGATCACTAGCCATGCTGGCTAGTGGCTAAAGCAGTTCATTTCAGACCCCGTGCAGGTATTTCTTACCATATATTATAGTGAATAATGTATCCCCAGCCATGCAGCACAAGGCTTATAAGGCTATCTCAGTATTCTGGTGACAGCTTTAAACCACTCGACCATTGACCATTCAGGTCTCATGGTTTATAGAGTCACCAGCACACCTTGACAGGGTTATAGCCTACTTATTGGTATAAAGCATGGTTAGGGATACATTATTATAGCACGTTGCTTCTGAAACAGGGCCGTGGGCCACCAGTGGCCTAGAGAGCCCTTGCTGGTGATCTGCAAGGGGCTGTGTGATGTGGACAGCCTGATTAACATCTACCTGCTGAACTGCAGGGAGCTATTGCTGGAGTGACCTGAGGGGCAGTGCTCTCTCACTCCCAGGAGGACAGGGAGCTCAGGCAGCTCAGACAAGAGGGGGGCTCCCAGATTTCTGCTTTCTATGGAAATGGGCACCCAGCTGTGCCTGAGGACCTCTCTTTAACACTGATGACCCAAAGTGCTGCACTCTCCATGGTCTTTTTCCTACCCATCTGGAACTACGCAGGTTGCCACAAGGCTGAGAAATGCTTTGGCGAGTGCTGCCCCCACTCTGAATGGTTTATGTCCACCTTCTCAGGGCAGCTTCAGGTTGGATGCAATCTGGCTGTCTTGGTTCTGTACAAATGCCAATTTGGTTTGGCTCATGCTAGATGCTCATTAACAATTATAGAGTTAAGGCAGTTAATCACTACAGCTGAGGTTGAAAACTGACTTTTCTTCTGATTCCAGGGCCCAGCTTTGCAAGCTTTTCCCACCTTTCTCAGAAAGGTTTCTTCCCAACTGCCATTTCTACTTTCGTTCTTCAGAATCATTATTTTATTACAAAGTTTCTGAGTGTTGTCTGAATTACCTTCAAATGCGACATGAACTTGTTCTAGTTGTTATTGCAGAACTGGGATGATTTAACAAACAACTCAGGTTAAAAATGTTGACCTCGTGTTGCTTCCTGATCTCATTTCATTTGTTAAATATTGAGCCAAATTTGGAGAAAAATTAGCTTGGTACTTTGAAAGCCCTCAAAACTGGAACTCAGCAATAATGCAGCTGTGCTTTAAAATTTCTCTGCCTGCACTCCCTCTTTAAGTGCTATTAAAGGAAATATTTGCTAAGGATATTTCAGTTATAGGACTGGTTAAATGGATCCATTACAGAATTACTACATGCCAATGTTCAGGATGCCTCGGAAACAAATGGACTCATTTTCTCAAATGTTATGTTTAAGTCTCAGAAAGCTCTCGACCACAGCCCCGTTTGACATATGCCTCTTCAGTGCCTTCTCTTGGTTTCCTCTGCAGCCTTGATCCTGCAGAGATTTATGCTTGTGATTAACTTTAAGCATGTAAATAGTCCCTCCGAGTTTGGTGGGATGGCTGCAGGCAGCAGCGCGAGTACACCCTGATGGGGTTGAGGCTGGCCCCAGCCACCCTGCCTGGATGCTGCTGCCAGATGTGTGTGGTTCAGGCTCCACCAATTGCACAGACATGACCCGGGGCAGGTATCCCCACAGCATCACACCTTCCCAAGCAAGCCAGAGCACACACTCTGTGGCTTTTGTGCCAGCTTCAATTTTGTTTCACCTTTCTGCAAGCCACAGGGGGATGACAGACAATATTTTAAGGCATAAAGTCAGAGTCATGGAGAAATAATACCGAAGGCACACTGAGTCTGCCAGGAGAAGTTAACCTGTCAGCACTCCCCGAAGGGATCTGAATTAGCAGATTAGCCTCACACCAGAGTAGCAGCTGTGTCTGCTGGCCACTGTGTTTCTCACCCAGGACTCAGTCTAAAGCCCAACTTCCTTGCTGGGTTACTCCAGGCTCCAGCAGATTTAGGAGGGCAGAGTGGTTGCTTACCTTTGCACAGTAATTTCTGTGAGTGCGAGGCTTTGGTGGAGTTTAATAGTAAGTGATAAAATCCTGCAACATGCAGATGTGAGACTGTTGGTCTTCTGATAGTCGTTTTCACTGAAGGACAAGAAATCACAAAATACTGAAGGCAAAGTCAAACAAACAAGCTTTTGTGGACACAGGTTTTTACTGTCATTGCATGGCTGGTACTACATGGCACACGTGGAAGGGAAGAAAGCAGTAAGAGAGAAATATTGCTGCCAGTATGTTTAACAGCACAGAAACCTCTTCAGAAACCCATCCTTGAGCATTCAGGCAGTGCATGCATGGCACTGCAGAGGGTGAGGTGGCACTGACATGAGGGTTGTACTGAGACTGATTTGTGACAATTTGGTTGCTTTGCACTCAGCTTCTCAGCCCAGTTTTGCACCTCCAGCAGAACTAACCGCCACAATTGCAGCTCCCTTCTCTTGACACAAACCTCTTTGACAGCTTCTGATCTCTTTCCTTGGGGCTGAGCCCCACCAGAGGCAGACTGGGAGTGCAAGGAACCAGGCCCACCTCCACAAACAGATGGCCAAATCATAGTGCAGGTGGAGCAACTGGAAGACACGCAACTAATTAAATGCACAAGTGTGGGGTATTTATTACGTTAAAATGATCACAAAATTCAGAGGCACCTAAGACTTACGATGGCATTATCCATTGCTGCTGCAGAATTAATGGGCAGCCCTTCCTGTGCGCTAAAGCAGACAACAGAGGGGGGTACTCTGTCATCCAGGGGTGAGAGCGGGGAATGAATGCATATACAGTACTCCCCTCTAATGCTAATGGACCCTAGCACCGAGATTAGATTTACACCCTCCCTCGAAACGTACACCAGGGAAAGGCAGCTCCCCCGGGCAGCCTTCCGAGTGGTGTGATGCTGCCCATGCCGCGCTGCGCTCCCCCTGCCAGATCCCCTTTTCCTCTGTCTGGGGCCTTGTGGCCATGGTGGGCAGAGCAGTGCTCCCCCTGCCCCCCCGTGCATTCCCAATCCAGTCCCAGTGTGAGGGTCTCACTCCTTTGCGTGTGCCCACCACCCCACCACCTGTGCTGGGCAGCGGCCAGTGTTTCACTCCTTAGCACTGAGAGAAAGCCACGCAGTGCTATGAAGGGTTTCACAGCCCTTTTACAGTCTCTCTGCTGAAGGCATGAAGAAATTATCCTTCCCCTTTCCCTCCCATCATCTGTGCTTCAGGAATGGGATTTTGACCTGAGGAATAATAAACCTAATAACGGGGAATGTGTGACTATTGATCTTCCACTTGCAGCAGAGGCATGCTCAGGGAAGAGAAGGCCAAGCCATTGGGATCATTTTCATGGACGGATTTTTCCATCCACAGCTCCAAGTTTGACCCAAGCCCCTTGAGCAGCCCCATCCTGAGCCCCTCAGGGGCAGGCCCAGGCAGCCCAGCCCTGGGGCTGTGTGGGAGCACAGCAGTGCCCCCATTCCTCCTGCTGCAGCCAGAACAGGCCCGCCAGGGCCCAGGACACGGGCTCCAGCACCTGAGCAGCCCAGCTCTCTGGGGCGGCCTTCAGCCTTCGTCCCACACGGAGGGCCACTCCTGGGCAGCCTTGCGCTTCAGGCACGAGGAGGGAGTGACCAGAGGCCTGCTAAAGCTCTCCCGGCAAATAATTCACACCAACTTGTTTAAAGGAGCAAATGGGTTTAATTATTAGTTACAATCTTGTCAATAATTATCACCCCATCTGTGGGTAATAAATGGCAGCTTCTCACAGACTGCATCATTAGAGTTTAAGGACACCAATGGGGTGCATTAAAATGCTGAGGAAAGCATTGATCTGGTGTAAAAATGCTCTTTACAAATTACAGGCATGGGTCAAGTGAGTCCTCCCTCTCCCACCGGAGGCCAGCCTGCCCTCTCTCTCGCCGTGTGTCCTCCCAGTCCCAGCCCTGGCTGCCAGGAAGACAAAGACCCCGCTGCACGGGCTGCAGGGGACCTCGGCCCTGCATAGGGTCGGGGATCCATGCAGTGAAGGATATGGAATAGTGAAGGGGCTGGTACCAAGCACCACAGTTCCCTCCGGGTCAGCTCTGCTGCCTTGTTCCCACCAAGGAGCTGGCCGGACATCTTGAACAGCAGTTTTAATCCAATGGGCAAGACACGTAGGAACATGGAGGCAATGTTTCCTGAAACGCAACTACTTCTGGGGTGGAAAAGCATCAGTCATCACACAGCAGGACTTCTCGGAGGAGAAATGCTAACTCTTTTTTTTTTTTTTTTTTTTTTTTCCTATTTGAACTGCAGGCTGGAATATAGGCCGGCAGAATGTAATTATCCAGGCTGGAATTTGGCCAAGATGCTGGGGCTAACAGCCCTACTGTTTCAAAATATGCCACAGTACCCTAAATGATCACATCTTGCAGGATTTGATTTTGCATTTCATCCAAAACAATGTTGGGAAGGGAGGTCAGTGAGTAGGATGAGCACAGACTAATCCCATCTATCCCCGTATCTGTTGAAAAATCAGCCCAGAAGGGCTCCTGAAATTTGCTTTCATTTTCTGTGCAAAGCAGTGAAAGAATTCAGTGTTTTCATTCCCTTTGTAAATTCTCTGCAAGAGGTGTCCAGTCTTTTCAATGAAAAATACATCAGCTTTCAGAAGGGGAAACTTAAATAAAGAGAAACATTTTATTTAAATAAATAAATAAATGAGGTGTGGGTAGAGAAGAACATTTCTTTCCTCTTCAATAATATTTTACTCCCAACTCTCAACTCCACACACACACTTTAAAAAAAATATATATATGCCTGTAAGGATACAGGATTAAGATAGTTAATGGACAGTCTGTATTGTCAAACAAAACTAACACCTACATGATTCTTTGCATGCACAACTGTCAACCTCTCCATTAGAAGGAGAGCTGCACTGATGGTGGCAGGCTGGAGAAAAACTGAGGGTAAATAAACCTCAGCCAGGACCCATGCACACACAGCTCGGCCCAACACCATGCCCCAGATCCTTGCAATCTCTCCCCACATCTTTATGTAGCTCCAAATGGTCTCTGTTGTTTTGAATGCTATGCAAATGTTAGCAGAAAGATGTACACTCTGTTTAAAGACACCACAGATACAAACACAACCAAAGATTGTGGAAAGCAGCATCAGGATTTGCAGTTTCTCTTTTTTACTTCAGTGAATAAAGTTGATTTGCAGAATAAACTGTGCTTTTAGCTGACTCAAGCTGCTTGCTAGCTCATGCTGAATTTGGCCAATCATCCCCCACAAGGGAAAAATAGAAATGGAAAAGGTAATTTTGAAAAGTCAAAATGTTTCATTTTACATTTTGGAAAAAGAATAATTGCAATTGATTTTTCGTGTTGAAATGTTCTTCTCTGTGTGGAAAAAAAAATGTTTTTTTAAAAAAGGACAGTGGCCATCTGTAAACAGCACGTCTCTTTCAGCCTGGAAAAATTATGGTGGCCTTCTGTTTTACTGAAGTATCTAAAAAAAACAAATACACCTCCAAAGCCTCCTTTAGGTTAACCAGGGAAAAACAAAACTCCCTGAATTTTTATTTGGACAAATGAAAGACAAAAATGATTCTCAAAATTCTAATTAAACAAGTGAAATATTGTGCTCGGTGACTCATCCTGACACTTGTTATAATCAATTCTTGTCACAAGTCCTGCTTCAAACTTCCTCCACGTGAATTCCTTTAGCATTGTTTCACTGTAACCTCGTGCACTTACAGACGAGACAGAAGGTTTTCTCTGCAATCAGCCCAGATCAGCAGCCCTCCACCCCGAGCATGTCAGCTCCAGCTCCAGCACATTCAGAATGAGAGGGCTATTCAGAGGCAATTTAGGATGCTGGGGCTGCTGGGAGCCCCAAAGGACAGCATGCAGCATCACCAGTGCACACCTCCTGCAGCTGGTAGGAACTGTCCCAACACCAAAACTGACCAGCTGCCACCCAGTTTCCATCACATTCCTCTCTGATGCTGAGAGGAATGTGAAGAAAGAAAATTAACTGAATTTCAGGAAACACCAAGTTCAGTTTTTAATTTGTAGCCATTCGTATTCTACTCTTGAATATCAGGGTAATTCCTTTGATTTCCTGAAAACATAAGCAAATCTTAAAAAGCGGTGTGACTTTTAGAAGGAATATATATCTGGCAGCCTACATCAGAATCAAATCATTCCCATGTTGTAATGCATGATGCCCAGTAAGGTCTGCGTGAGAACTGGAGCTGGCCACTGCACAAACACAATTCCACCAGCAAGGCTTCCAGGCTTATTCATGGTACCTG
Organism: Netta rufina; assembly: GCF_964035555.1. Classification (NCBI taxonomy): domain Eukaryota; kingdom Metazoa; phylum Chordata; class Aves; order Anseriformes; family Anatidae; genus Netta; species Netta rufina. The sequence continues at coordinate 17,931,575 of NC_140130.1, read as the reverse complement.
TTCTTCAGTTTTGTTCCTGTTTAAGAAAATACCAAGCCGCTTAATTGACCGATTCCATGCCACAAGCAGTTTGCAAACACACTTGTTTGAAGAAGATACACCCTGGCTGATTTGGAAAATCCCTAAGCAATGCATTCAAAATAAATCAAAATGGATTCATGACTGACTGAGTAAGGATGGAGAACGGAGGGCCTGGCACAGGTACACAAATGCAGATGATAATATGCTGAGTTCACTCCAACTAATTTTGCACCTTCTTCCATTCCACTTTTTGTAAAATTCCCAGCAGATCACTTCCCCGCGGGGAATGTGCTGCAAACCAGCATGCACCAAATGAACATGGGAGAAAAATCATAAAGATATGTTTGAAAAATTCCCTGGGTAAATATTTGCATTTAAAACTGGACCTCAGGCATCACTTCATGCAGTCGGTGTGAGAAACATCATGGGTCTGCTCAGAATGAGGGCAACTGGGACCTGGGAAGCAGGATTGTGAGGGTGCTGGTCAGAGGCGTTGGCATAGCTGCACCTGTGACAAGGAGCTGTGTCTTTTTATTGGAGCCAAAGATCCTGACCCTGGACTTGTGTGTGCACGTGCGTGTGTGTTTACATATTTCATTCGCACACACAGAAGCATGCACGCACATTCTTAAAACGTATGTTCATATATTCCCATATTCACAATGAACTGTTTATGAGCAAGCTATCAAGAAAGAGTTTTCACTGAAATTATTCAGTGAATGACTTCAGACAATGAATACATTGCAGGAAATGGCGATTGGCTCCAGAGCAATCCGCAAGCAGAAAAGGAGGCAAAAGCAGTTGAATAAATGGGTGGCTATGAATTACTCATTTAGCTGCATTATCTTATTGTGGTCCCAATTCAGCAAATGCCTAAACATCTACTTCCCATTAAGGGCATGAATAGTCCCATTGATTCAATAGGGTTATTTTCTATGCCTTCCATGGGGCAACTCAAATGCTTAAATTTAAGCAAGTGCTTAAAGTGCTTTGCTGAATCAGGAGGTATGTCCACACTGTATATACCTGTGTTATACAGAAGGTCAGATTAGCTGATCAAAGAGTCCTTTATGCTCTTAAGATCTATAAATCTATGAACATAACCAGCCTTTGCTGGAATTGCTTCTCCATAACCTTCCTGAGCACTGAAATTCATCCACACCCCAAAAATATTAATAAAACACTCTGTGCTTAACTCTTTTCATATTATACTAAGTACGCCACTAAATAAACCTCTTAATATTCCAGTATATTTTGCAATGAACATTTTCCTGGTACGCTAGAGCGATTCCTCCTTTTGTGCCATCCAGAACACAATCCCCATGAAATACTGCAGTAAACATTTCTCTGAGTACTACAGCAAACACTACCAGCATTAGCAGATTAACCATTCCACTGAGCGCCATATTAAGCACACGTTTAAATACTGAGAAAAGACGTATAGCCTCCTCTTTGCACTGCGCCTCGTTACCCTGCCGAGATCCATATTTCTTGGCTGCCCCACGCGTACCTGCGCTGCTCCCTCTCCCTCTCTTTTTCTCCTCCTTGTTTCGTTCATCCTGGAACCGCTCCTCCGGCTGGGAAAATCTGTCTTGGGGCAGAAGAGGGGGGAGAAGGGAGGGCAGAGGATCTGGCACATTGTTCAACCACAAAATCAACAACAAATCCATGCTGTGCGCGCCAATCTCACGCTCTCTCTCTCGCAGCTTTGCTGAAGTCTGTTGATGGAGGAAGATAGGTTATCTGTGGGTCCCCCCTCCCTGGACCAAATGAAATAAGTGGTGCTTTGAAGTAGCAGGTCTTGACTGGTGTAATTTGGAGTTATAAAGCATTGTTTGGGTTTTACAGGTGTACTTTAATGTCAGCGAAATTACCATGCTCAAAGCCTTCAATGGATTCATCTTTAGCAAGTGTTTAAGAGCCATTGACTCGTCTCTTGTTGCTGACAAACCATCTAGATTCAACCCATGGTTCTGTTCAGCTTTTCTCCTTTCCCTCCTCTCTCTCTCTCTTTCTCTCTCTTTTTTCCTCTTTTTTTTTTTACTAGCAATTTGATGTTTGATCATTTGAGGCAATGAGGCGGAGGGTAATTTACGTTATCAGGGAGGTATGAGGGGTGCTGGGAACCCAGACGCAAGGCCCATTCGCCTGCTAAAGCGCCATCGTAATGTAATGAGACTCCAGTCAAGTGCAGCTAGTAATGGAGAGGAACATTTCCCATTCATCTGCCTACCTGAGACTCCACGAAGACGACAATAACTTTTGCACAGGAGGAGCAGGGGGGACACGGCGAAGGGGGGCTGGCGTCCCCCCGGCACGGCTCCCTCTTCCTGAGGGAGAAGCATCACGGCCTCGTCCAGAGGAGCAAACCATCACCACTGTGAGCCGCAAAACGGGCTGTTGGAAGGGGCTAACCCCTCCTGTGCTTTCTGATGCCCACTTGGGGGGTTCACTGCCCTGCCGTACACAGCACAGGACAGGTGCTGGAGGCACGTCTGCATCGCCCGACCACTGGGGAGACTGAGGTGCCATGACAAATGAAATCCGAGGTCTGCTGTTATAACAACAACCGCGGTGCCCACCATCAGCACCGGCAGCGACGCACACACCCGTGTCCTCGCAGGCGGCCCTGCTCCTCTGCACACTTCGTTTGCAAGCTGAGGGTAATTATAGCTGGAGGGAACCTCCTGGATGCAAGCAGACCTCCCAGTACTGAGAGCCCGATGTATGGCAAGGGGTGTAGGTGGCAGAGGCGAGATACAGGGGCAGGAGAGATTAATTTCCTCTGCATCCCAAGCTTGCTGTTCCCAGAACGCAGCCTGAGAAAGGGAGCGGGAGAGCCCTTCGCTCCCGCTCCCCAAATTCCTGCCTCACGGACCCTTCCAATTATACCCACGTCTGAAAGGCTGCTGTCAGGATGAAAGGCACGGCGCAGTAATGAACTGACGATTAATTTGCAGTTGGCTCACCCAGCGCGCGAGCCTCGCTCAGGCTCGCTGCGTGCGGGTGCTAAATATGACGACGTCAGCAGTTGTCAGCCCGAGCCAGGGCTGCCCCTCACACCAGCCTCTCCCCACAACCCGCTGTGCTTGCCAGGCCTCCAGCCCGGCTCCCCAGCTCCCCAGTGGCACGGGCAGCCCTGGGAGGACTGGTGAAGAAGCGTCCAGGAGGGTCATAAATAGTTCTGCTGCAGGGCAGGAAGGAAGGGCCTGTAGCAAGGCCAGGCTTTTCAGTGGGTGTGGGGTGATGTACAGGGCAGCATATGTACCACAGCTTCCTTTACAATTGCCTGAAGGCCTACAATACTCTTCACATCTTTTGTCCACTAGGTGATCATCTAGATCATCTTAGAGCTGGCTTCCAGTTACTGTGCTGGGCTCTGAAATACGGGTGCATCATAGGCATGGACTTCCAGAGCTCCAAAGCAGAATTAGCAGAATACAAAAGTCAGCTGCAAATGGCTGAAAAGCCTGGGCTTACAAACCAGTCACTGTACTTGTCCTGATGGAAATATGGGAGTATATGTATCTTATCAGTACACATCACAGAATGTGTGTAAAAACCCCAACACCAGCCAGTGCAACTGTGGCATACCTGCACAGCCCATGTGCTCTAATATCCTGTCATTGTTACCCCTTCTGACTCCATATAACCAATTCTCCTCTATGAGCATTGGTTATATTGAACATACATGTCGGTTATATGGAGCCAAAGCTCCTCTATCACCAGATTCAGTAGAATCCTATCATCCACCAGCAGGAGCTTGGGGTGACCCCTCAGGGGTTTCCTAGGTTCCTCCACCCACATCCGTTGGAATAGAGAGAGCCCAGTTTCAAGGGTGGGATGCACACCTCTGCCATCATACTGCTTTGGGCAGGACTGTCTGGAGGCTTTTCCCCACCAGCGCTGGCCTGCACCTCCTTCGTGGAGATATGGACAGAGGTATGTCAGCAGAGACACACTTCTCCTTGGGACGCTTTTTCTCAGGAAATTTTACTGTCTGCAAATCTATGGCATTTTCAGCAGCTTGTGTTGCTCAAAGTACAGAAAAAAAAAAAAAAAAAAAAAAAAAACAAGCCATAGAAAAAATATTCTAGAAAATCATGTGCTTTCTCTTTTGACACATTCTGAAAAAGCCTTCTGATTGCTGCTTCAGAATGATATTTCCTTTCTAATGTTATTTGGATGCTATTAGGCAATATTTACAGAGCTCTGTCACCAAAAGAAGCATTCTTTTTCACACTGAACAAGACATTTAATTTGATCAAAAGTGATTATTTTTTCCTCCCCCAGCCTGTTGATTTGAAAGAAAAAAAAGCAAGCTTCAGTGGAACCAAAGCAAGATTGTGGCCAGGTATGTGCATCGCTGAAATTGCCTGTGACCAGTAAATCTGCTATTTGCCCAATTCCAGTACATGCATAATTTTATTTTATCACTCCAGTCTTGGAGTGTTCACACAACGTACCAGTCAGCTTCCCAGCATGAAATCACACCTGTCCAAAAAAAAAATATGTGGAAAAAAGAGAGGCAAGGCAATACACAGAGGTGGGATCTGCTTGCAAGGCGAGTGTTCAGATGGTCTGAGGTCCATGTACGCAAAACAGAGGTGGTGTCACTGCCACAGCCCCCAGGGTACTCTGGTGGTGTTCGATGGTGCAGGGCCTGTATCACCACGGGTTCTGTGTGCGTTTCACAGAGCCGTTCATTGCTGGCTGTGGGTCTGTATGTACCTTACAGGTCTGGCTGCAATCCCAGTTTTTGGCTTTCCCTTCTCCCTGCGCCCTGTGCTGAGCCAGGCTTGCCTGACTCCCCGCGGGAGCTCCGAGCAAAGCCTCGACAGCATCGACGCCACTTGGCAGGCAATCCTGCAAAACTGCGGCCACGTGAAGCCCAAACCCCAGGGCTCCTCTGCAAAGGAGACCTGAGCCCTTTAAGGAAGAGAGGAGCAGAAATCAATTGTCTGCTCGCCTTCCTCCCCAGACCCCCCTTTCCCCCTCCTCCATCACCACCACCACCACACACGCACCCTATTCACCCTGCTGGAAGGTGACATTTGCTATTAACCTTATATTGGGCCATTTTGTAAATCAATGTCACTTACATTTAATAACAAGTGTAATCAAAGGAATTATGCAAATTTAATTTGATGCTTCTTGAATTATGCAAATCTGCACCACATATAATGGCTTCTGACATGTGCCCAGTTGGAGAACGTTCCATTACCTCCTCTCTTATTACCCCTATTATTATTTTTATTTTTTTATCCTGTGGTGGGGGGGAGGGAGAAGGGAGGGAGCAGCGGTTAGGCTCGGAGGCAGGGGGGACAAGCGAGTGCAGGGGGAAGAGAAGGGAAAGAAGAGGTGTGGTGGAGGAAAGCGCTCCTTTGCCTGCATTTTGAGTAGAAAAGCCTCCTGAAGGCATTTCTGTTATTGTTATTGCAGAGCAAGGAGAGCGGGGCAGGGGGGGAGGAATGGGGATGGGGGGAATCATTTCCCATGAATGGCTTTGCAGGCAATAATACTATAAGCCTCTGATTCTAAATTACTGCCCTTCCAGTCCTATCTCCAGCACGACATTACTCTCCTTGGCCTCCTCTTCCTGAATTACAAGGCAAGCTGGGGGAGGGTGAGAGGAGAGGGGAGCAGGACCCAGAGAGGAAAACACAGGGTGAATGGGTGAAAAAGGGGGGTATATTTTTTGCACCAGGGCCAACCGATGTCCTTATTCCTCCAGCCAGGGCCCCATGAGAATATATATATATATATATTTTTTTTTTTTCCCCCTTGGCTTTCCCATTTCTTGCTCATTTCCTTGCATGTGACTCCGAGATCAGAAAGCCCGCCACAAGATGGATGTGCCACAAACTGCAGTATCTTTTCAGAAACCTGGGGCATCGACACGCAGCAACACCCCAACTTCCTCCCCTTGCAACAGCGTCAGTGCCCATGGCACCAGAAGTCAGTTTGGATCTGCCTCCTCCTACATTGTCTTTGCTTGTTAGACAGATGGCAAGAGGATTTGGTGAGCAGAGTGGATGCAAAAGGCAGCGCAGTGATGGCCATAGAGCATATGATGCTGGGCCGTGTTTTCCTCTGCTGGACTACTCACAGCAAGCGCAGAGTGCCTTTTCTCATGATAATTTGTGCAGTGTGACCCTGGGCAAGACTGCCCCCACCTCTGTGTCTTGGTGTCTTCACACTCGCACAATACAGCTAAAGCACTTGGTCTGCCTTCTGGAAGGAGGAGAGGGAGGAGACAACATACATACTTAAAAGTCTGAGTGCTCCTCTGATGTGAACTGGTACGTGGTAAGAGGGCATGATACCAACTTGGCTCCACCATTTCCATAAAGCAATGAGTCACAAATATCAGGAGTCTCCCTCCACCTCATTTCAGAAGTAAAAGGCAGAGAGGGATTTCTGCTCTTCCTGGTTTGGAGAATTTAACTCTGAATAAGAGAGGTTGACAGATTGATGAGAACTACTAAAGGTGAGTTTTAGAAGGTTCGGTTTACACTTACCATGCTTCCTTCAAAAATGCTTTCAGGAGAATATTTTTGTTTGTTTTTCCTCTTTTCTTTATATATTTCTGTTTTATTACATAGCCCTAGAAGACTGCAAGTTTTTTTTTGCTAATGAAAGGTAAGCTCTAGAAATGTACTCTGCAACTGGATTTAAAACATTATAAAGCAGAAAGTGTTTCAAGATGTTTTTTTTTCTGTCAAAAGTTCATGTTTTTTTTTTTTTAAAGTAAAATAAATAAATAAATAAAAGTGATGGGAGACAGTTTGTTTTAATGGGAGGAGTGTTATCAAAAATGCGTTCTCACAGAAATTTGGTGTGAGGAATCTGTTTCTACTCTGCCCAAACTGAAAAGCATTTGAGGTTCATTGTGGAAAAAGCCATGTCTCAGTCAGCTCTTGATCACACGGCTCCCATCAGTGACGATGTGAGATGGATGTGCCTACCCCACGTGCTCCTGGTGTGCTACCTCTCATGCCCTGATGGTATTTGGCAGCACCGCCAGCGCCTTTGCAAAACCCTCACCTCACCACCAATGCCACCAGTTCTCCATGGAGCCCATACAGAAAGCAAAGGCAGAACTTCAGCTGTGTGCAAATCCTGCTGGGAGGCCTCAGCCCAGCGTCTCCTCCAGCCCTCATCCAGGGAGCCCAGCCCCACGCTCTCCAGCCCCAGCGTGGTGGAGCCTGGCAGGAGGTGTCAGGGGAACGTCAATAACGGCGTCTGGCACTTGCTCACCTCTGCGTGCAGTTGTTGATTCATTGCCCAGAGACCCGTGTCTGTCATTAGGAGGCTGAAGAGAAGAATGAAGCTCATTTCAGAGTCAGATACATCGATAACCTCCAAAGTCCTCCTCAGCCCAAGGTTTCCAGACTGCACACAGCAGAGCTTGCTTTGCCTTGCCTTTCTTCGCATTGCATTGCCTTGCCATTCCTTGCTGTTCCTCACGTTGCCTTGCCTTCCCAGGCCCTGCCATGACAGCAGATGACCCCATTGCTCCCACGGGGACGGGGCTGATGAGGACCCACTGCTGAAGCCCAGCAGCCCTGAAGCTGCTCATGCAGCCCCCAGCCCAGAAGGCACTTGTGGGGAAGCAGGTTAATGAGTGTTGTTGAGCTTGTCCCCGGTGCTAAGCCTGCTGAGGTCAATGGAGGCACCAAGCAGCCCGCAGGGTCCTATTCCTGAATTCGAGAGGTGTGCAGCAGATGGAAGCGCCTCTCCTGCAGAGACAGCTCGGCACACAACATGCTGCCTCATAGCTGGTGTTTCTGGGCTTATTTCTCTGTGGAGCTTTTCAGGGCGACATCGCTGAACAACTCCAAGTGTGGATATTCCAGGATAAAAAGGTCTGCGTTGGGGTTTGTTGGGAATAGCTGGCACAGCCCAGCGTGAGCAGAACGAGTCCTGCAGGGTGCACAACAGCCTGCAGCACCAGGCACAGAGCAAAAGCTGGGTACATCGCTGACTGTAGGAACCTGGTCTCGCTGCTCACAGTGTGCTCCCCTGCTACTCTGTGGGACAGCCCTGCAGCCTGGCAAAGCCCGACAGCCTCTTCACCTGGGACCCTGCTCTCTAAAACTGCTGATGTGGTTCAGAAATGGGCATTGCAAGGTTCCCAGGTCCAGGCTGAAAGCCCCACTGCTAGGAGAGGGAATCTGCTTGGCCTGGGTGCTGGAGGGGGCATGCTGGGCTTCCCCTGGGTAAATAAATAGAGTGGGGAAGTGCCCCTGGAGGCCATCATTGACACAAGGGCTCTAAAACAGGCTGCGCCCAGCAGGAAGCCCCGCTGCTTGAAGTTTCTGTGCTCTCCCCTCCCCTGGAAATCACAGGTCATCGCTTGCAGCCACCTCCTCCCCACTAAAACTGTAATCAGTTAAGAGCCATAAAAACACGGCTCAGAAAGGCTGGGAATGTGACCTCACGGGAAAGGAAACACCACAGCCGTGAGGAGAGGCGCTTCCCAGGTGGGATTCGGAGCAGGGCCCCAGCTCCCCACTGCTGCCTGTGCCTGGCCAGGGACATTTGGGACCTAATGGGTGTCCCGCCTGCTCCGTGCCTCAGTTTCCTCATCTGCACGGTGGGGATAACAGGACATGGCCCATCACCCCACAGGGCTGGCCCAAACCCCACCAGCAGGGACTCTCCAGCAACGTCACTCTGTTGGCATCAGTGGAGGAACCTCTTGCTCAGCAAAGAAAAGAGAGGTGCTGAGGGCAATGCCAGCAGGGAAGATGTTCCCATTTTACCTTGCCCTGGCAATGCCAGAGGACAGGCACTTCCACTGGGTAGGCACCAGAGTTTCTCCTTCCTCTTAGGGCAGGTGAGAGGGGGATAGCAGCCATAGCAGCCACATCTGGTGAAGGGTGAGTCTTACTCCAGTAATCAGGAACAGGACAAAAGAACAAGACAAGAAACACAGAAAAGAGACAGGTAGGCCAGCTGATCCTTTATAATGAACTAATTCTACATTTTGTAATTATGTTTTCAGTGGCTTTAAGCTTTGCATTACATAATTTAATTACTGCAAAGAGCTACAGTAGAGAGAGACAGGTTCAACATTTGGAAAAAAAGTGTTCTGAGGATAAGCATTGTCTTTCTCTAAGTGTGCCTGGGATTTACGACAGTCTCCCAATGCCCACTTCAAGCTGACAGGCTGAAATGCAGAAGAAAAGTGGGGACCAGAGGGGGACAATCCCTTTTAGTGCTCCTTCCTCCCAGCACCTGGCATGGTCTGGCAGGTCCTGCTGCCACGAAGCCCTCTGGCCTGCTTCCCATGTTGAGCTGTGAAAAGCCCGGGCACGTGGGGTGATGTCAGCAAGAACGTCTGACTCTTCTTACATCATCTCCTAGATGGGAAAAAAACACAAAGGCCCAATGGAGCACACTTCCTATCCACTGATGCTGTTGCTGCAAAGTGCCCTTACCACAGGCCCAGGCTCCCCCGTGCATCCCAGCCCTGCCTTGGCTGTAACCACGCTCCCGCACCATCGCCACCTGGGCCTGGGCCCAGGGACACTGAAGGGTCTCAGGGCCCACTGGCAAGGCCTACCCCAACAGGATGTCCCTCATAGGCAGCCCTGCTTTTAGCCCAGCAGAGCATCCCCACCCCAGCGCCCTTCTACCAACACCAGTGGAGCTGCACAGGGGTGAATCCTGCTTGCTTGGCCTCTGCCCAGCCCAGGATCTTGCATGCAGAGAGCACACAGATATCTCTCTCCCCCACACCCTTATTCATGTTCATTTATTTCTCCCATTTCTTCTTCTCCAAAAAATGTGTGCAGCCCTGCTTGCACAAACCCTTCAGAGTTATTCCTGCTTCATCCCGGGGCAGGCCAGTAGAGACAGCAATCCTCAGACCTCCCCTTCTGAGATGCTAGCTCTTGGCACTGCAGGGAGAGGGATTATTTGATCTTTATTAATTTATGGAGGTGAGGGAAGAGGGTGGAAATTGCAATGAAAGGGGCAGCCAGCAAGATGGCAAGGAAGAGAGGTTAAAAATGAAGTCATCATCTAATTGGCCCGCAGTGAATTATTCACATGTATAATCTTTTAAAAAAAAAAAAAATTCAGCACAAGGCAATGCAAGTAAATGCTGTTCATGTTTAAAAGTCATTTCCATAAGTAAGTGCAATTTCTCTACTGTTTGCCCCTGTTTAATGAAGTGAAATCTTGTTTGCATTCCTCCCAATTTCCCAACGAAAGGCGCCCAAGCGTTTGCACCAAAATTACTCGGCCCAAATTAAAACCCTCCAACACTTAAAAAAAAAAAGAGAAGAAGGGGGGAAAAATAAGACTTATTTTTAAAATGCCTTAAGTGCATCCCAGCATCCTAATTTATTTTTAGACACTCGTTATTAAGAGTAGTAGTAAGTTTCCCCTTCTCTCGCTCTCTCTCTTATTTAAATGAACTTAATGGCAATAGATGCAAATGTCTGGAAGAGGAAAATAGTTAACATTTATTTATTCTTACTGTTGTCTCTTCCCTGGCTGGTGTCATTAGAACAGTTCGTTGCATCCCATTCGCTCCCATTAGCTCTGCTATCAGAGCCACCCAGCACGACTCCAGCACGGCTCGAAGTGCTTTCTGCGGCCCACATAGGGACTACATCATCATCTCCGAGGCACTGGCTTAATGACAAGAAAAAAAATCGGAATATATTGCACAGCGATCTGGGGAAACAACAACAAAACCCACCGCCGCCGCCGCCCATCGCCGCCTGCTCCTGACCCGCCGTCGGGCGGACAGACGGACGGGTCGTGGCGCCGGGACAAACGCGCCTTCACAACCCATTGATCGGGGCGGCGTGCAGGCAGATATGGCCATGGGGACCCGAAGCGCTTCCAAAAGCACTCGGAGGACCAAGCAGCTGCTGGGTGCGGCAGAGCCGTCCCCCTGGCAGCTGCCAAGGCCACTCGGCAGCACGGTGCCGGGTGTATTTCCCCATCACGGCCTGGTCCCCCTGCCTGTGGCAAGGCACAAATGATCTCCAAACGGAGCGGGACCGGTCCAGGGGTCCTCACCAACCCCTGGACACGGAAGAGGACCTGGCCCACGCTGGGGAGAAGGTGCCCACGGGCAGGGGCAGGCCACTGCGGCTTTCCAAGGCCTTCGGTTCCCCGGCACCATCAGGGCGAGGACGGCAGCCAGCAGGAGGGAGAGACCCAGGGCTCTGTGACAGCGCCAGCTGACAAAGCAGCATTTGGGAGGGAGGACATCAGCATCTGCAGCGCTGACACATAAAAGAGAGGCAGCAGCTATTACGGGCGGGGACGGAGGCGTTTAAAGGCCCTCCCCCCCTCCATAAAGTTGACATTGTCTCCCATGATAACTTTTCTGCTGAGGTAGGAGACACTTTACTGCAGAGTTGCACACAGCGAGTAGCTGCCCTCCCCCCCGCCCCTTCCCATCCTCTCCCTCTCCCTCTCTCTCTCCAGCATCATTTACATCCTTAATTAGCTGTAATTCTGCAGTGCTCATTAGGGAAGGTCTGGAAAATATCAAGGAGCCCACAAGCAGGGGGCTTCGAGGGAGAAGGAGGAAGAGGGGGACGCGGGCACCAGGCTGAGAGGGGATGCCCAAGGCTGGGTTGTGGAGCCAGGAGCCAGGAGCTGCTTGCTTAATTCGGGCGGGATGATTACACTAATTTGGGAGCACTGATCCAGTGATGGGGTTAAAGAGGCCACACTGTCCCACCTAGAAAGGCAGAAGTCCAGAGAGCAACAGCACCTGACCGAGAGGATTTGTTCTCACCACCCTGCTGGAGGATGAAGTCTCTGTGCTGGGCCATTCGGTGCCCTGCACCCTTAAAGCCAACAGTCAGGTGCAGGAGGACAGCAGCCTTTCTTCCCCTCCAGCGCACGCAGACACACAAACGTGTCCTAAAATACAAAAACAAACAAGCAAACAAAATAAAATAAAACTAGGTCTTGAACCTAAAGCCAAGCATTACATTCCACATCATTGAATGAAATATTTCCTCCAACCCCAAATGAACAAACAGTGTGAAGTTTCATTGTTGATCCAGATATTTGATGTAATTACTTTGCAGACCACTGGCACACCAGAGCTGCTCTCATCTGGACTTTCTTTAGCTCAGGTGTGTACAAACACAGGCAGAGTTGAGCCCTGCCTCCTCACAATGCCAAGGCACAACACCAGTGGGGAGGTGCTGTTGCCTCTTTGCCTTAGCTGGAGAACAAAGAACAAGGAGATGAAGTGAATTGGGCAAGGGCACAAAGGAAATTTGTGGCAGAGCCAGGAGGTGACCTGCGATTTCCCAGTGTCTCTCTCTGAACTGCTAATTGCCAGCCATCCTTCCTTATGCTGTAGCACACGGATGGTTGTATGCCCACTTGCACTTGCTATTCTGGGCACATACTTGGCTACTTTTTAATTCACTGCCTCGCTGTATCTTTGCTCGAGGTTAGATGTGCATGTAAAAGTCTATCGGGGAATTCAGTGAAGTTGATGGAGATGGTCTTTGCAAGTCCATCCTCCTACTTTTCACTTGCTGGTAATAATGTGAGCCTACAGTTCCTTGGGGCTGAGCTGCGATGATGTGTCCCACCAAAGCCTCAAAATGACTACCAGTGCATATGGGATTAATACCTTTTTACAAATATAAGGGCATGTGCACAAATGGGCACTTGCACTTCCAAGTATCTGCCTCTGTATGACTTTTATTTTCACCTCATGAAGACATTTATTAACATCTACAAATTCCCACTGGTGTTTAGATGAAACTTGCCGTAACAGAGAAACAGAATATACAAACGTGTCAGAGCAACTCAGAAGAGTACCCGGGTGAGGTACAGCTTTATAGAAGTGCCTAGGACTTCTGCAAAAACTGCATTTCAGTGGTTCATATCATTGGCTCTGAGGTTTAATACAGGTTAACTCCTTCACATTTACCCAAGACAACTTATTTACATCACTCAGGCAAAGAGAAATCCAGCCCATCTTTCTGTATTAACATCTGGCTTCTCCTGTAGTGTTTGGTTCGTAGATCTCAAAGGTCTTTATAAAGGAGATAAAATGTCCAGCTCCACTTGACATGAACCTGCAGAATGGATTTTGTCCATTACCACTCTTATATAAAATATATATATAAAACCTAGACCCTTGTTGGAGATCCTTGGTCAGTACAAGGATAGCTGCCTTGTCACTGCCTATGTGTAGGAGATGGGGATGTCAGCCGGCTCAGACCTCTGTGTGGCTTTAGCTCTGCCCACACAGCGTGTGGGGCTGGTGGGGTTCTGCAGAGGGTAAATACCTGCAAGTCCCCGTGTGCAGATGCCAGGAGAGGAAGGGAGACCTTCCTCAAGTGTGTGCAAGAGTTTGTGGACTGCTGCTGAATGGCTCGAAGCATCAGCCGTAAGGGTTTATTTCCAGTGCAGAGCATTTCCCTCCTAATAGTCAATGAAACCATTTCTGCAAACCTCCCTCAGGTACTATTCCAAGAAGGTAACACCAAGAAAACACTGGGCAATACTTCTGGTCACTCGAACTATGGCAAATTGGGCTGCAAGCCTCAGAGACCGCTCGTGTAATTTGCAGAGAGATTTGGCTGACCAAATCGCAGCGCGCTGCACCCCCATTTGCAAGCATGCACGCAACACACACAGCAGCAGCAGCGGTCTGGCTCCCTCTCCCTGTTTCCTTCACAGAGGCCCAGGGGAGACCCAGGTTTGCTCCATGCCAGCTTTCCAGCCATGATTCCCTGTGGCAAGTCCCACTGCGAGGAGCTGGGACACGAGCTCTGCACTGGCCCCCACCCCACACTGGTCCATGCCAGCCTGCAGCATCCCCCAAGCCCCACGGTGCCCGGGCACCCTTGTAGCTCCAGAATCAGGCCCTCTCTTGGTAGCCACACCAAGCCTCAGAGTGCCTCCTGCTGAGCGGGCTGCAGCAGCACCTGGCCCCTGGGGCATCCTCACCTTTCCCACAGCGGTTGGGGTGGCGAGAGGCAGGGAGAAGGAGACTGATAGGAAGGAAAAGCAGCGGATGAAAAGTAAACTCGCAGTACATAAATTCTCAGATGATTTTTATAAGGACGCAACGGTGTAGCAACTTGCCAAGAACAACACTGAAATTATTTCAAGGTTTCCCATTTGTTTGTAAAGTGAATATTGAAAGTGCAGGCAGCAGTCTCCGATGTTCCCCTGGGAACTGTTAGTGTCCGTAGTAACGAGGTCATTCCTTTTTTATTAGGAGAAGGGTTTCTGTAAAGTTAAATGTGCTGACAGCCTCTTGCCTTTGATGTTGGGTTTCACCTCAGTCCCTCCTGCAGATATTGCTGCTCCTCCCTCGCAAAGACACATCCCTGACAAACAATCTCCCCTCTGTCTTCCCTGCTTGTTTGTTTAGATGCATGATAGGCAGCTCTGCTAAAGGGCAGCACATGAAGGCGGGCTGGTGCTTCAGCAGACGGCGGAGATGTGAGAGATTTGGTCGCTGTAATTAAGCCAGCCTTCATCCCCCAAACTGCCGTGACTCTCAGTACCCTTCACTTTATTGACCAGATGTAATTACGGTGACAGCACTCACAAGCCCCTTGGTTACAGCTGCACCACGGTTGTTCAGAGGAGCGGGGAACACCACGGAGCCCCCGCTCCAAAGCCAGAGCAGGCAGAGGCAGGGGGCAGCCAGGCTCTGGGGCTCCCCATCCTCTGCAGCTGCAGAGCCACGAAGGCCCTCTGCAAGAAGAGGTCCTTCCCCAGCAGGCACCAGGGCTCCTTGCTGCTGCCCTGTGTTAGCTCACAATCCCCGTGGCGTGGCCACCAAACACCCATCTCCTGAGCACCACGGCCAGCAGGGACACAGGAATGTACATGGAGGTGGGCCACGACCACTCCACGGCATGCAGCAACCAGCTGAGCTACTAAAAGAAAGGACAGCTGGTGAGGACAGCACTGAATTAGCACGTGGGATACTCAGCTCTGGGCTCTAGCAAAGAGTTTCCTGAAAGTCCTGGGCAAATTAATAAAACTGTCCCTGCTGTAAAGGCACAGGGTTGCTCCAGCAGCCTCCTTCAGCGTCTGCTCGGAGCCACAGCCGCTGTTTGCTCTGCGTGTGCCCGCCCCGCATCCAGCACAAGGCAGCCTCTGTCCCACCTGGCGCCTCGGCGCAGCACAGTAACACAAAGAAACCAACATTTTCTGTGTTTGAACATTAAACAGGCAACAATGCCCACCGAGAGTATTGTGTGTAGCCACTCCTCAGCGTAGCAAAAGATAAATAATACGTTCATGCTTCAAAGTGAAGTACACATTGTGTGCACCCAAATAATAAGAAATAATGTGAGTATCCTTGTTCATCATGGACATAGTAGGAAGAAATCAACTTCTTCCCTGGGAACGGGTGCTTAGAAATGATTTATTCACTCTTGGGAATTGAATGCAAAAACCAAGGAGACACCGTTGTGCACTGAGGTGGACCAGAGATTTGTCTGCTCGTATTTAACCACAGGATCAAGAATTGCAGTAGAGTGGCTGATGATGGCACCAAAACTCTTTGGCTCTGGGATCCACATTCACAGTCAACCATGAGTCTGTGATAAAGAAGGCTGTGCCCCTACATCCTACAGCTGGCCAGAGGCTGGCATCAAACAGGCTGCTACGACTCAGCCTCATTTCCAGACCCCAAACATTGGCATCAACAGATCCTCCCTGCTGGAACCACAGAGATCTAGAGGCCTCCAAAAAATACAACCTAGCAAGCCCAGCTCTTACTCCTGGCCCAGCTGGGCCTGGTGGTTCCCCTGTGTGTGCTGACCCCTTGGTGACACAGGCAGCTGTTGGAGGGAGATGTGTCCATATTGCCCCCAAAA
>NC_140130.1:17803203-17910703 GCF_964035555.1 Netta rufina | reverse complement strand
TCCTCCAGCAGCGTAAATCAGCAGACACCCATTGATTTCTCCTGCCTGAGCATTTCAGTGCTCTGACTGCACACTGCAGCATGGGCAACGGACCAGGAGCAGAAACGAGCTGAGGGCAGGGACTTGGGTTCAAAGAAGTCTCAGGGTCCTGGACTTCCAGGGACGCACGGCATCTATATCGAGGGACGAGACCCGAAACTAGCCCTTAGATGATGCAGGGCAGGGGGAGACAGAAATTAGAAGCCATATCCAAATGGCCATAAATCTAGCGATGCTTCCCAAAATGCTGCTTCAGACACACTGAGCAGTGGACAAGGAGGATCTTTTAGTGTGTGAGTCACTGCTGTTATCCTCTAAGACAACAGTCGCAGCCCCACAGAAATCCAGCCATAGGGAACAGACAGGCTTCTGCAAGACGCGACATGAAGAAGTTCTCAGGAAACACGTAGAAAAACCTCTGAAAACAGAGTTTGCTGAACCTAGCCACAAGCTTATCAGATGGGATAGGAGAGTTGTTGGAAACCTTTGCCAAAAGATTTAAACCACCACTGTGGTTTAAAGATGGCTCATGAGACACCACAACAGAAACACAGATCCCAAATCCCCTCCCATTGTAATCAAAATGGAGCCATTTCATCATGACTGATTTCATTGTGTCATTATCAATTTATGCCATGCAAAGTGAGAGATGACCCTCAGCCCCCAGGGGGTTTAGAAAATGCGGGAGTGCGAGGAGCACATCAGGGGGCTCTGAAAATACCACTCGGAGCTGTCTGTAGAAATGCCACAACAACCTCAGACATGCAACATCCTTGTAGTGCCACACAACAGCGTGACGAAGGCAGGGGTGTTAGAGGATCCATGGAAATAAGAATGCAGGAAATACCAGGCTGTCCAGCCAGTGGTCCGTCTAAGCCCATGACCTGCCTCCAGCAGTGACTGTAATTCAGAAAAACACCCAGACTCTGCAAGAGGTAATTATATAACAAGGTACAAGTAACAAGATTTTCATGCAACTTCCTCCCAGGCACTGGTAGTTCTCAGCTGGTTGCTCTGCAGAGCAAAACCCACCTCAGACTTGACCGTACCTTTACAATTTGGGATGTCTGTGTAATCCATCTGAAACAGCCCACCTCATTTGGTATCTCCCCAAGATCACGGCCTCATCAAATCATCGTGCTGAGGACTTCCATGAATAACAGCGCACTGGGCTGAAATAAAATAAATAAATAAATGAATAAATAAATAAATAAATAAAAGTGTTCGTCTACCAGTGGTGAGTTACTGCTAATTCAATTTCAGTGACTGCCAATCACTGATTTCTAGAGAGGTCCACAAAAGCTACTTGTTCTGTTATCGAGCAGACAGAAAGTATTCTGGTAGCTGTTTAAGGGTTTCTAGGAAATAGCAGGAGAATTAGAAAACCCTATGGCAATAGCAGAGTATCTTCCGTTTTTGTGTGTCTGGTGACTCAGGGTGATGGTATGAACCCCTGGCATGTAGGATGGCCTCGCAGGACTCTGTAATAAGTGTTTGTACAATGGCTGTGAACACTGTTAAGTGATGGAATTTGGTCTTGCTTGTAAACCTAATGAGCTGGGCTGATACAGGGGTGTTGGTAAAGCCCAGCAACTTCTCTGATAGCTACAAAAAAAATACTTCTTCACCTGAATCAGTGCAGGGTACACAACTGCCCACTGCAGCTCACACGGCTTCACCTCAGGACATTACAGAAATGCCCGATGGAAATACCTGTGGTTATACTGGAGGGGACAGCTGAGCTACCTGGGAGATGGAAAACAGACTGTCCATTACAAATGAGAATTGTCACCTTTGTGGGGAACTCAATAAGGTTGTGTGGGGATGGGGGAAGACATTATGGGACCACTCATAAAAACTGTAAACATGCTTTAATGATGTCCTCTTTCTAAAGGTCATTGGTGGCAAAGCCCACCATGAAGCCAATGAAATTTTAATGTTTATGACATTTACCTGTCAGTGCTGGCCAGCAAATACCAAAGATAAAACATACCAAGAGTCCCAATAGCAGCAAAATAAAAAAGCACCAGCATTAGCTTGTGTCGTGCTACAAAATGTCAAAGGGAACAGACCTGGTTTAGGGATTATGAAGTGGACAGAGAATGCGAAAACCCCGTGGAAATACCAAGCCTGCCATTTTTTGCATCTGTGGATAAAAGCTTGGTGGCTCCAGGAGGCGATGGGATCTGCAGTGAACGTAAGGAAGGACGGGTAGCACTCTTGGAAGATGCCATTTATTATTCAGCTGGAAACACAGTTAACACCAGTGGGATTTGGTCTCCCTCATAAATGTGAACAATTTTTACTTAGAGCAGTCAAGTGACCACTAGGGCTTCTTCAGCCTGTGGGACTGCAGAGTACAGTTTTAAGCAGTTTTATTAACTTTAGTTTAAATCACTTCCAGTACCAATCCCCCTAAAGATCAAAGCTGCTCCATCATTCATACCTGGCAGGCAGTAAAACCCTTACGTAAATCTGAGAGTCCCCTTGTTAAGTTTAACATTCATCACTTAACACCACTTAGCAGCCAACCAGGGGACAGTGAGCCTGCCAGACCCATCCAGTCCCATCTGCGTCTCTGTAGCGAAGATCCAAAGCTGCTTAAAAGGAGTCAAAGGCCTCATCCAGTATCTGCTCCTCCAAAAGGCACAGATGGGGGATGGCCCTCAGAGAGGGCATCTTTGCTCCCCATTTCATCTGTGCCCCGGTGGTAACTATGTCTGAATTCCTTAAGTTACCAGGAAATCTCAGAGAGCCGCAGAAAACATTTTGTGCCTAATGAGGCCTTCTTGGACCACAGTGTCATCAGACACTACCATGTCCTGCTAATGAGCTTCTCTCTGTGCAGTGCGGAGCTGCACTGAACTGAACTCTCCCCATAGGACGACACGCCACGAACTGGCAGATTAAACTTTCCACTGGACCAGGGACAGTTGCAAGGCACTGGGATGGCATCCAACTTCAGCTAAGCAGAGTAGGGATTGAGAACATGAATTTATAACCAGCAACCATCAATGAGGCGTAGGGAGCCATGTGTACAGCATACACTTGGGGAAGAAGACTGGGGACCAGAGCTGATTCCACCTAATGTAGGGCAGGCAGGACATGAAAGGACTCTATCCAGTAGAAAACAATACAGGAAAATACAAAGGCAGGACCACCATGCCTTTAAAAAAAATAAAAACAAAGGCAGAAAATGCATACATCCAACTAGTATTTGAACGCAATTCTTCCTCTCCTTGCCCGTAGAGCCAAGGATGTTTGGAAGGAGATCCAGCAGCCCTAGGCAGGGACCATCGTTGAAAGAGAGGAAATGAGATGACAAGTCTGGAATGCAAAACGTGACAGAGGGACCAACAAAAGTAAAGGAGAAAAGCCAAGGATGCTTAGATATCATAGCAGCAGGAACTACACGACATAACATGACAAAAACTAGAGGGCTGAGAAATGGACGCCATCCAGAAGGGAACTGCAGCTACCCAACAGTCTCGGTACCCCTTTGAACAAGTGGAGTCTCTGCTTTGTGATATGCCAAAGCATTTATCGGGGAAACACTCTTCCTTGAAGTTTTCTCCTCTTTTTATTTCTCCCTTTCCTCCTCCTCCCTCTCCCCGGCTCCCCCCCTACCTCCAGGCAGAGATATGTTTCTCTCAGCTGCTTCTGTGCCTGTGACTTTACTGCATGGGGGAAGTCAGTCCGGAAGGTCACCTCTTTCATCAAGTATTCTATTTGCATCCAAAATTGTATGTACATGAAAAATGTGGTCGTGTGTTGCACCTAGCTGCAGACGCAGATGAAATTCTGTGGAAAGCCTGATGCACACTAACCTTTGCAGATGGTGCAGCTATTGCTGAAAAATGGATTGCTTAATAAAGCATATCATCCGACATATTTGCTGCTTGGCTAGCCAAATAGAAGTTGTTTTTTGCACAAATTTCCTTGTCAAATTTGTCAATGTTCATGTCATTTTTGCTTTAGGTCACAGAGCAAGGTGCAAATTCTTGGCATCTTTACTAGTTGCAAGCCAATTTCGGCTATTTCTAACAATGAAGTGAATTTCTCTGAGGATAAGACACTCACTTTATGGGGAGGAAAGGAAAACAGCAGGAAGTGGATAATTTTTTTTCTGGGATTTT
Source organism: Netta rufina (assembly GCF_964035555.1). NCBI lineage: Eukaryota > Metazoa > Chordata > Aves > Anseriformes > Anatidae > Netta > Netta rufina. The sequence goes on along the minus strand of NC_140130.1, from coordinate 17,906,528 downwards.
GTTCTTGCTCTCTCTCTTTTCTTTTTTCTCCTTCTTCCTGATGGATAATGCTTGCACTCATTTACAAACCTTATTTAAATCATAACAGAAAGAAAAAGGCCTTTAAGCCTGTTAAATGATTTATTTTGTTTGACTATTTGGTGCAAGATGCATATAGATATATTTTTTTTTTTTTTTTTGCATTGGTGCACAGAAAACGTATCCCTTTGTGCCTGAAAACTTGCAAGAGAAGATCCATTCCTTTGGCATTCTCAGCTGTGGAAGGCAGGAGCCCTCCCCGTCCAAGTGTCTGCTAACAAAATCTTTCCCTGTCTTAATTTTTTTAAGCCCCGCTCAAAGCCATATAATGGCACCTGGTTTGTTTGGTTTTCTACCTGCTCTCCATTCTTTGGCTCTGCCTATAAATACATCACTTCCCTGTTCAGATGCACCATTTTCGAACCCCGTCCCCTCCTCCTGCGTTTCAGCCCCTTTTGCTTCATGGTCCCTTCCCAGACACAATCATGGCAAGCAGCTCTACTCAGAAGCAAAAGGAAAGAATGCCATTGCCACGTTTGCTACAATAAAAACCTCAGCTGGGGGAGGGCTTTTAAAACTGCAGCGTGCTCTTACTGCACAGCCGCGAGGAAGCGGTGCCAGCCCATGGCTTGCTCCCAGGCACTGGGGTGCAGCCCGTCAAGGGCCACGGGGAACACGAGCAGGCAGTGCACGCATGGAAAGGGCTGGAGCCCCATCCAAGTCCTTCCTCCTCCCCAGTGCATGGCCAAGGCAAGTCCCAGAAGGAGGGCATTTCTGGGCCTCGGTGGCAGACCAGACCCTCCTGCCCCAACGCTGCTGCGTGCAGTGCTGGCAGAGTGCAGTCTGGGCTGCAGAGCTCCGTGTCCAGCCAGCCACCACAACACACCATGGTTTATCCAGCCCTCCACAAGCAGGGCTGCAATTTAGGTGTCAGGCATGTTATTTATTTTGCATTTCCCTTTTTGTTCAGTACCTCAGCGGATACAGTGTTTGCCATTTCCTAGTAACAGATGCATTCCTCCCTGGGCTGTTTTATATTCCTGCAGCAATTACATTTCTCTCTTTGGAGATTTCATTTATCCCTGAGTTCCCACCCCAAACAAAGTCCTTTATCAAGCATAACCTTTTCCAAAGATACACCATTTGCCAAGTGCATCCTCCATCTGATCTGTTCCTATACCTGCTCCTATACCTTGAGATACTCCCCATTTGCCTCCCAAAGAGCCTGTCCCTTCAGAAAGTACCTCCTTCTGCAAGGAACATTTTGTTTACAAGGTCTGTTTTGTTAGCAGGTGTATTCCCACTAGTAAGTTTTCCACTGCACCATTTTTTTTAAAGGTCTTGTTTGGTAGCCAGATAGCCGAGACTGCCTGTGATAAAGCCAGCACAAGTGATTAATAGCAAAGTCTCTGCCATTTTATTATTAATAGCAGTGTGTTGACTCAATTAAATCCAGCCTGCTTTTTTTGGCAGGCCTTCGCAATTATACATATCATTATGGGCTGCAGCCCAAATGCATCCTGGGAGTAGACCAGAACTCCACATTAACTTTTTCTGGCTCTCTCTTTGCAGGTTGGCCACTATAACATGTGGGCTATAACCAATCCGGGCTGCTTCGGGGACGGCAGGATAGAGAAAAAGGACAAATGGCAGAGGTGGGGAACACACCTAGGTAGGGCACACTCCCCCACAGCCATAAACAGCCTGGCAAGCACATCCTGGATCCACCCCTCCACACTGAACCCCATAAACACAGAGTAATGGGTCTGGACAGTACCTGTTACCGGCAGGGCTGATTTTCCAGCACGCTGAGGGGAGTGTCCAGTAAACCCTTCCAAAACAGACTTGCAAGCAGCTTGGCCTGGCTTGAAGAGGCACTGAGCTGACGTTCAAGCGTTTATTTCGAGATGAGCTCCAGCAACTTGTGTTTCATGGTGGAAGGACCCATCACCTAGTAAAGCTGGACACCCCTACTCAAAGTACCCCAAAGCATCCTGTAGGCATATTCTACTGCTGGACACGCTGCCCCTACTGTTCAAAACATCCCAGATAGTCTTTTGGAAAGCCAGTCAGACATGGAGCTAAGGCATAAGACTAGGACAGAGTGAAGTTCTGTTCTCAGCACCAATATGGACTCCACGTCTCTCTGCAGCTGAGTCCTCTCTCCATAGAAAGTCCTGCAGCCCTTTGTAGCCTCCCAGCTCAAGAGATCAATGAGACATTTAGATGACTTGTTATTAGAGAGCACCAAGCTTGGGTGCCATAAAAAGCTAGTGGGGAGGTGCAGAGACAATGGCAGGTTGTCTCACCTGGAGCTTTGAAGTGCTCTGGGAACCCTGGATAGGAGGTGGGCTGAAGCATTTGTGTTTTCCTCAGTCTTTTGTGATAACCAATCCACAAAGCAGTGTCCTGTTAATCGTGGAAGAAAGTTCTTTTCAGACATTAATTTCCTTAGGCTTGTATATATAGCACCTAGCACAGAGAGAGTCTAATCTGCATTTTAGGCACTGTCATCACCCAGGTAACAAACCATGGTCACAAAGTGCTGGAGGAACACCCAAGACCAGCCTCTTGCAAAAGCAGCAGATGTTGCCCAGCAGCACTGGCCCGTTACTGTCCTTTGCAGACTGGGTGGGCTCCATCTTCCTGCAACCTGCTAACCAAAACTGGCAACTGCAGCAATACCCTCTAGCATGTTTACGGTCTATGATACATCTTACTGCAACTGCTAGATTTTTCTTCCCAAGCCCACTGCTCTTTACAGCTGCAGATCTGGATTCTTCCTTCCCACAGAGCCTGGGAGCATCCCATCTTCCTGCAGGTACCCAGAGCACCATCCCTCTTCTTGCAGCATAAGAGGAGATCCCAGCAGCCACAGCTGAAACCCTGTAAAAAGCAGTAGATCCAATTTCCTGCCACTTGAACAGGGGGAGCTTTGCAGCTGAGGGCTCTTTTCAGCCTGTGCTACTCCATCTTACAGAAGCCCGTCAAGTCAGGAGGGCACTCTGTGCTTTCCATCCCAGCCTGGCCTGTCTCCATCCGTGTCATCCATCTGGTTTATTTTGCTGGCATCAGACGATCCACAGCTGTGGGGCTCTGGCTAAACCAGGGTGGAAGAGTTTAAGCGCTTGGCCTATAATTTCCTCCTGGTGCCTGCAGTGCCTTTGTGGGAATAATTCTGCTGCTGGACAAGGGAGTGCAGAGGAGCTCTGCTGCCTGCATACCCCCATGCAGCTCTCAGCTGTTGCAAAGAAGACTTGTTAGTACCCAGCTCCAGCCACTGAGGAAGCTGATAGAGTGGGACTGCACCACTGGATATAAGTGACAGACCACGTGTGTCCCCACAGATCTGTAGAGAGGCAGGGCTGTGGAGGTCCTCAAAGCAAGTTCACATCAGTCTGTGAAGATATTTAGCTCCAGAAGCCCCTCCTGGCTGTCACAGACAAGGAACATCCCAGCTGGCACCCACAACTGGACTTTTCCTTGTGTGAGAGGAGACCCAGGGAGTTCTAGCAGAGAAGAGGATGCACGCACAGCTGCAGGGAAGAAGGGACCGGGAGGATCAATGGGGATGTTTCGGGTTATTGTACTGCCTTGTGTTTCTCCCCAGACAAAAGAGGCTGCAGGTTCACAGCTGTGGCTTACAGGAGTGCCTCTTCTAAGCAGTGTACCTGCTTAGCCTATGCTTACAGCCATAAGAAAGAAGAAAAACTGTTGGTCAGTGGCCTTCCAAAATCTGCTTGAAGATGGAGCCTTCATGGACTAGGTGGGACCACAGCAGCCATATCTATACAATGACTGGACAATGCCACTTCATTCAAACAATATTAAGGATCTAAGTCTCTTCTTGTTTCAACAGGAATTTCATTTCAATTTTTAGATATATGGCACTGCCCATCTATGGAGATGGGCTGAGGAAAAGAAGGACTTTTGCAGGTTATTATGAGCAATAGTCAATTCTCTCCCAAACACACATTCCCCCACTACCATAAATACCAGACCTGGACACGACCCATGTCTCAGACGTGGGAGAATGGGACTCAAGCATTGCTCTAGAGAACGCAGCCATTGCCCAGCACCCAAAGTTTCGCTATGAAGAGCAGCATCACATCTCCTGCCCCAAACTTGGGGCTACTGAATTCCAGTGTGATGGCAACACTTCCCTCACCTCAAGGCCCTTTTACTTCTAAGGGCAATTCTGACATTTGGAGAAGCCAAAGTTCTGAAGCCCACTGGTAACAGACCACCACTCTGCTTTCCTCTGGGACTTCCCTTAACCCCAGTCAGAGTGGCCACCAGAGAGATGATGATCAGATGAAGATTTGCAGGGGCTGTCCCTGTCACCGCAGGACCAGTGAGTGGGAACGGAGCTGTTATTGCCTCTGTTATCAGTTACAGCAGGAGCTTCCCTGCCTCGTGGCTGAGGCTGCATTGTACCAACGACTCACAGAACATAACTAAGCCATGTAAAATGTCATCCTGTGTTTGCCATTAATAAGGTTTCAATTAATAATACAAATTTCCAAGAATACCCCGAGCCTGAGACTCGGCGCTGTGCTGCCTAGCAGCCAATCAGGCTGCCCTCAGAGCAGCCACAATTAAGTAGTTTTGCTTTCCAGGAGAGATCACTCCTTGCTGCTGTAGCTGGAAAACCCCAACCCCGGTGCATATACAGACCATACTGCCCTGTGGGTGATATGACCTCTTGTGACTCAAAGAACCTCAAGAAAGCTGTCAAGCAGGGGTGTAAAGGTTTTATTTTTAAACATCACGAGACCTTATTCTGCTTACTTGCTGGTGTAAGTTACACAGCAATACGCATGGGGTCGGTCAGCTGCAAAATCAGTAAGACAAGAATTGGAGCTGTGTTGAGAAGGGCCACAGTCAGTGTCAAATGAATCCAAACTAATAATGATGCCAGCTGACACCAGATCCTCCACCACACACGCAGCTTTTCAGCACTCTGTATGCACGTGAACTCTTCCCACCTCTAAGCACAAGCACACAGGAAACCATGGGCAAATTCGGCTTGCATCCCACATCAGCCATTCTAAAATCAGATCTAAAAAGCAGCGACGCACAGTCTGGGCCATCTGTATGCTCCTCAGACACATAAAGGCAAAGACAAGGAATGCCTTGTCACCTACCCTGCAGCCTCTGCTCCCTGCACACAGCTCACCTCAGCCGGAGGGAAGTGCAGACAAAGCCACTCAGCATCCCCAAGGGCATCCTCTCTCTCTCTCACACACAGAGCAAGGAGTCCTCCTGATCTCTGCATCACCTGTGCAGTTCCCTCTCTGTGTCTGCAGTCACACACAATCTCCTGCTGTCCGTGCACATCTATGTCCACAACACACCCTCAGTTAGCAGGCGTGCAGACAGACATGCTCCCGCACCCACACCACTCCCAGGAGGAGCTCCAGGTACTGGGGGGTAATCCTCCCTGCTCAGGGAGCCTGGTGGATGGAACAATTCATTTTCTGATAAACATGGATATCATGCAAAGGCAGCCACCCGGATATGGAGGAACATTTCCAGCCAATATCCAAGCAACCCAGATATTTGGATTCACCCAACCCCAACTTCTGCTCTCAGCAGTGCTGACGGCAGCAAAGCTGAGCTTGCTGGGCTGACTGGGACGCCTCCCGGGGCTGGCTGGCTGGCCTGGGTGGCCGAGCTGCTGTGTGCAGCCCTCTCCTTACCATCAAAGGCAGAGACCTTGTTTGCTCCCCTCCCTCAACCTACTGCTCTCGTATCAAATGATTTGCCCCCCAGCACTTGCAACTGTGCCAGTGCCAGGAGCAGAAGAGGGAATTGCACAAACAGCATCAAACCTGATGGTCCTTCCTGATGGAGAATGGCGTGGCAGGTCCTTGCTGCAAGGACGCTTTCCTAGGCTACAGCTCAAACTTTTATCAGCCCCAATCTCCTTCCAGCCTGGCTTAAGTCAGTTTGTTCTCTTCCATCTTACAAAGAGAAGTTAAAATGCTTGGGGAGGACAACTACACGCCCTAAACCTGAGGAACAGAGGACGAGGGGAGTGTAGAGAAGGACAGGGGATGCTAGGCAGAACAGTGTTCATGGTGATTCAAATTGCACCCAAAGCCACAGGATTCCCAGTTACAGAGCTATGATCTCCCTAAAGACTAAGATAAACATCTATTCACTTCTGTGTAAAAGGCATTTTCCCCAAATTCAGTCTACCACTAGCAGAAACAAAAGGCAGGGGGACATTTAGCCGGCAACTCCCCAGACTCCAGCTGGGCTACTGGAAAACAGCAAGCAGCAAGCTGAGAGCCAGAGCCAGCAGGGGGAGGTCAGAGGGAGGAAAAACAGTTTGGCTGGCTACAATAAATCCAAACTTCTAACGGCAGAACATTCCACCCTGGACAATCTCAGTATATACACTGATTTTTTTTCTTAGCACAGACACACAGCAAACCTGTTGTGACTTCCCAGCCACAACCCAGAGGCACTCATTTCCACAAACCTCTGTTCCCCATTAACGAGGTCTGGCCACTGAACCCACATGGTCTCTAATACTGAAATGACAGGAGTAAGTAGTGTTGTGGGGGCTGGACAGTGCTGTCAAAACCATTTGCATCTACCCTTTCCTTCAAAGTGGCTTGTTCCTCAGACTCATCTGCTAGCACCACTCTCCTGGGAGAGCTGCGTGCTTGGAAGATCCCATTCTAGGAATACAGGAAGCCCAAATGCATTTTCCCAGCAGTTTCAACAAGCTGCAAATCAGATCTGCGGGTAAATAGTTTTGAGTGTGCCTATTTACACAAATAATTGTGACAAACACAGCTATAGTTAGGAATAATTTTTTATATTCTAAAAAGACAGGCTTCTTCTTGAGCATTCACTGACACTGACTATCTGAATGCAAAAAAAGGCCACAAGAGCCTCCTTCGACAAACTGCTGTTTCTCATGATGGGGCAGGAACACACAACACAGGCCAAATAACTTGCTTGCAATAGAGATACAAACTCAGATGACTTTGCTAAAGACACATGGGAATAGGAGCACAGAAATTGAAAGAAAGCAGGTGTTCTCACCAGAATGAAAATGGGCAACGTGCAGCCAGGGTTGCTTTAGCATGATGAACATAGACAGAAACAAATAAACCAGACTTACCATGCTGGAGATCCAAGTCCCATTCCCAGCTCCTCTTTTCATTTTCCATATGATCAGGAACATGGCATTTCTGCTCTGCAGCTGCAAGATTAACAGAAATATTTGACCATTTTGCCTGTAAGCTCCCCTGATCACAAGCTCATCAAGAACTCTGCTCAAGACCTAGACCAAGACAACACTAGTTGCCTTCTAATAAATGGATCCCTTGGTGCTGTAGCAAAAGTGTAAGCATGTATGGTTAGATATGTATGGCCACTTGCAAATTGCCCGAGACACACGTGTATCTATGTTCCTTGCCTGGTGCTGCATGTGACACATCCCACCTCTGAACTGCTTTCATCTCGGAGTTCACATCAGGGGAGAAAATAACTGACACAACTCTTTCCAGAAGTCCTGAGGCCAGAAACTTATTTGTATACTCTCAGAGAGGAATTTGCTGAGGACTTTCTCAAAAATTTAAATCTGAATCAAACTTCAGTATCAAAGCCATGGTTCTGTTGTGTAGGTTGAGCTCTGTCATCAGGCTTCTGGTTCTGATCCTTTTCAGCGCACTTGGATCCCTGAAGTTTTCATCCACAATGATGATACTTGGAAATACCACATGGCTTTTACCAGGAGCTGGCAACTTTAACACTCCTTTGTGTGTATGAGAAACCTCTTAATCTTCTCTTTTTCCCTAAGACAAGCTAGGAAAAGAACTCAGAGGAAATATCTTACTGTAACATTGAGGCTTACAAGTAAGAGCAGAGTCATGAAATGAAAAGCTAAAGGTCCTTAGTCATGCTGAACTTGTTTTTTCAGTTCCTGGGGTTGTTGCCCATCCACAAGAGCTCAGTATGTCGCTATTTATATTTGCTAATAGGTTCCACAAAAGAAAGGATTGTTGTGTAAGTCATTGCCCCAGTCCAGAGTACATGGGGAAATTCCCACGGATATATACAATACAGAGGCAAACAAAGACGTCCAAATATCTGCCTAGTAAAAGATACATCTATCTTTTCAAAGGGTGACATACCAATGTGATGAGGAATTAGTCAAAACACAGGATTAGATCTGGGTTCAAGCTCCAGCTCCACTTTCTCCACGCTACTGCAACTTCCGAGCCTCGTGTGGATGGGCTGAGGCTGCTCTGCCTGAGACCTGGGGTCAGGAAACACAGGTGGAGTTTTCAAGAATACCAAAAGGCCTTACGAATACAAGCCAGTGAGATGTGTGCTCCAAACTCCCCCCACTTCTTTGGAAGACTTCCAACCCCAGAAGTAAAATAAAAGGCAGAGGACATACAATGCTGCCAGGCTAACGGAGCTTAATTTTTTCAGTTTCCCATTTACTCTTTGGTTTCACTGAAAAGCACTGATGTTGCATTCCTGCATCTTTGAGATATGCATATACACAGACACGCACGTTTCATCTATAGGTAAATGCGTACACACAGAGCTAGGCATGGAACTGTGTCTGTATGTGTAAAGCGATTGAGTACTTACAGGCGGTTTCTATGGTTATCATATACATCGCTCTTATGAGCTGCTTCATTAACCTGCCAATCAGATTGGGTTTGGGTTTGTTTTTTTTCTCCTCCCTTTCTCTACCACCCCTCTTCTGTGTTACTCTGTTTTGGAAGTGAAGCATGTGTGTGTCAAGTGCATTATTTCAGACACACAGACACACATGGACGCACGCCCAGAAATTAATGCGGTTCCACTGCTGCCTCCCCAGGAGCTTGGCGCTGGCCAACCCTCCGGACTTTGCTAGCCACCACGATGGCTCACGCGGTCATTTATCACCCAGCCCCTGGCCAGTGGCACGGGGGGGGCCTGGCGCTGCCCCCCCAGGCAGCCTGGCTGCTTGCAGGAGGAGGGGGCTGCCTGCAGGGCGCTTGCAGTTTGGAAGCACTGCTGATGGGCTAGTCCCCAATAAACCCCCCAAAAGTGCTGATGTACTGAAAGCAGCTGACACTGATGGATCTGCTCTCATCTTGCCTTTCAGTCCCGCTGCAAGAGAGAAGAGAGAGAGGAAGAGAAACAAAGGCAGAGATTAACTCTTTTGTCACAGAGCTCTGCAGTTTTACAAGGCAAGATAAAGCTGCTGTCCAGGTTGGGTGCAGATGGGACCAGCTCAGCACAGTCTGTCTGACTCTCTATGGAGTCCAAAGCAGGGTGAAAAAGAAGCCTGCACTATGCAATGATTTACTGACAGGGCCAGCGCTGCCTAACAGAGCCTTATAACTTTCCATGGGGTTGCAGCTGCAGCCAGGGAGACCGGCATGCATACTTCTTCCAGACCTGCAGGCCAACTGCTAAACCAGCAGCTCTGCTTGCACCACACCACTTCAATGTGACGTGGGCACACCCAGGGAGACAAACTCCCCCGGCCTGATTAACACACAGCAGCGTGGACACCTCAGGTGTGTCGTGCACTGCCAGCCAGCAAGGTTTAGTGCTGTGGCTGCAAGCTCCATAAGCATGGTCATCCCAGTGGGTTCACACCCTCCTGCACAGTCACCATGGTGTGGACTTTGCCTGTCCACGACGCTAGGCATCAGGCTCCCCAAACTGGGCCTTGAGATTACGTTTGCAATATATACTTGAATATGATTTAATTTAATCAAACTAAAATCTTACCTGATCGATCTGTTTGAGGAGCCGGATGCATATGAAACAAGTTTTTCTTGAAAATATCATGGTTCCACGAGGCTCAGATATGAACCTCCAGTGCGTGTGCCGATGCCATTCTGCAAGGCAAGAAGCATTTGGAAGACTTCTCTCTTCTTTTGCTTTTCTAGAAAGACACCGCCACCTTCCAGGCCTCCTCTCTGCTATGGACTAGCAACTACATGGGACCACGTACAGAGCTCAAACACAGCTCAAGCTTTGCACTACCTCTCAGTGCCTCTGCACAGCTGTATTTAGCACTGACAGCACGTGTATGGCAGGACCCCAAGTACTCACATGCCCCAGTGGTATGACCGCACACCCTTGGAAAGACAGACCGTGCTACGTTAAGCCTAAGCACACAAGCAGGTAGTTGTATTAATGGTACTAACGAAAGAATAACAACAGTAGTGATAATTATCAGTAAAGATGTTCATTTCAATTCTGACTTTGATTTTCATTGATTTGTAGAGAGGAAAAGGGATATTGTTTTCTAGGTCATCCCTCAAAGAAATCCTAAATCCATATTGAACTGCTGATCCTTTCTACCTTCAACAGAAAATTCCAAATTGTGTCCTTTGATAAAAAATTTGGACTCCCCTCACCAAGAAAAAGTCACCCCGTGTCACTGAAAAAGACATTTTACATTGGGAAACACTGCCAAGCTCTAGCCCCGCACAGCTCCAATTCTTGCCTGGATTTTTCAAGCCTTGTTTGCTCTGAGTTTGTGTTCCCTGGTATTCCCAGAAGTTTCAGGCAAACCAGTCACAGGGACAGTACAAATTGTTAGGAATAAAGGGGGCAGGAGCAGGCCCTGGCTGAATGGCAGGGCTGTTTCTGGGCTTCTGTCAGGACTGGGACCCTGTATCACCGAGCCCTGTGGAGCTTTACAAACGCTCAGGAAGAACCTGCCAGCTCTGCAATCCATCCATCATAAGGCGCATCAATAAAGACAAGTACATTATACTGGGACATGGACACACTCCGAAACACAGACACGTCACCACACCGAAAACTCCTGCTCTCACACACACTCCGCTGAGCATGCAATCCTTCCTGAAACGCAAACAAGATCTCCAGGCCAACAAACAGAAAATAGACTTTTTTTGGTAAGATTTTTTTTTTTTCCCTAAGAAAAAAAGGGCTCTCCTTAAAAAAGAAGAAAAAAAGAAAAAGCAGTATTTTCTGAGGTATTCTTAATAGGCTTTTTGTCACATCTTTCAGTTTTTCCTCTATTGCCTCACATTTCCTTTCAACAAAATATTCAAAAGACTGAACCCTCCCAGACCGCAGTAGTGGCTTGAAGAATACTGCTCATGTCTAGAGGATGTTTTTAAATGAAATCTGAAGCTGTGGGTCTGCTCTAGAGCCTGAAAACAACTTGGAAATCTCAAAGTGTCCTACCACACACAAATAGAAAAAATAATGTCACTATGTCAAATGCAGACAGTCTAGGAAACAAACCCACCAAGGAATTATTGATCATCTCTTCACATGTCCTTAATAAAATCTTGGTCTAAAACCTATCCACTATACGCCATCTGACACACACTGAGATGAAATATGCTCCATGCTTTTGGCATCTAACACTCTGATGAACCATTTGTAAGATCTCTGCAGAATTTCACATTCTCAGTAGCACGCTTTTCTAGGGCAGTGATTTTCACTGTATCTGTGGGCTCTTAAAAAAAATTAGTCTCTGAAGGGCTTAAAAAAATACAATCTGTAGATTGTTGTACAGCTGGTTTGAGCTTGCCTTGCTTAGTAACTTTCACAGAGTTACTTAGGAATAGCCTAAGGTCCCCAGCGATCCTGTGGACCCTGAAACTGAGATTTGCTGCTGTAAGGCTTTTACAGGAAGGGCTGTGTGGGCTGCCTGAACTGCAGCCATGGAGGTTTCCAGTGCCAGGGTTAGTCAGTCCCTGGCTTTAAACACCTCCAAACAGAACACGTCTCCATCTCTGAGCACTGACAGCACTCAGAGGTGCTCAAGTGGGACATCTGAGCAAGCACCTGCCTTTAAGCACCAGAAGAGCACTGGTGGAAGGGTGAATTCCTCCTGTGCATAAGCTGTGGAGAAGTGGAGCCTCAAGCAGCTGCAGCAAAGCTGCTCTGTCCTCCTGCAGCAAGGAGAGCAAGGAGCCCAGCCAGCATCCACCATCCCTCCCAGCCCGTGACCCACGCACCCCAGCTCAGTGCCCCCTGCTCCCTGAAAGATCACAAGGGCCCATTTTACTCCAAGATATGAAATTTGTGTTGTTTCTTTATTGTGCATTAATGAAACCCTGTTTATTCTAGGCTTTTAATTCTTTCCATCTATTATGTTTAGACAACTCATTAACAATCATTTGTTATCATTAGACTTCAATTTTAAGCTTCTTTTCCCAGAGGAGGCAATGCCGTGCTTTTAAACATATTTGCATCATAAACAATTTCAGGGCCCCGTGTGCCATATATTACCCTGGCCTTTCCTCCCTTCTTACCAGCCCTTCTGCTTACCCGGACCTGAAGGCGCCAGAAGAGGCTTTGCCAGAAGAGCCTTGCTGGGATTTGGCCTGGTGCAGGGTGATGCCTGTTCCCCGAGGCCTGCAGCCACAGAGGGCTGTGCATCAGGACGGCGGCCTGGTGCATTAATAGCAAACTCTTGAATCCCAGGTCATGTAATGGTACTCTTTCCACTGGGATTAATGACTACATGCTGCAGCTGAATTCATTAGGGCCTGTTAAAGATATCGCTCTAGCCTGGGATAATGCGTGGGCCTCATTCTGCTCATTTATGGTTGTTCAGCTCCACTGGATTTAGTGAAGTCATTCCTGATTTGCAGCAGGGTCCCCTGTGTGCGTGCTAGATAAGCACTACGTCACACTCCGCATTCACTGACAGCTCCCAGCGGGCAAAAATCTGATCCCTGTTATGTCGTGTAAATCCAGATCAACATTCAGTGAGGCTGCAAGGCATCCCTTGGATATGAACTGGCATCAGCGTGCACGGAGCGTGGCCTGCACGAGGAAACCTGCTTTGGTACAAGGGAGGTCCTTCAGTTATACAGAAAGTAGGGAAAGAGAAACGGGGAGGGGAAAGGCAACCAAGTCTTGCTTGGTTCTTTATTCATCATATGCTGCTCATTGCCAACTCTGCCAACAAAATATAGGGGAAAAAATCCCATACCTGAAAGCTTTTTGTGTATGTCTTGATTTCCAGACACTCATTCTGAATTGTGCTGGAGGAGCGCTGGACATGCCAGCCATGTCCGCTCCTTCCCACAAACTGGTGAGCAATCTGATGACATCATTTAAAAATAAGATTTTAGCTTATTAATGACATTGCTAGATCATCTCTGTCCGTGCCAAGTCTTGTGCTGGTGCTAATAGGTGGTGCTCGTTGTCCTGATGTGCTGTGATTTTCCTTCTAAAGCTCCCCTGGTGGTGCTACCAGGACAGGAACACATACTTTGGGACTACCATGCTTCGATACAGCCCCTACAATCTCAGATGTCAAGCCACAAGAAAACTGCTGCACAAAAGCCTCAGCTCTGCACAGCTGTGAGCTGGTGCTCATCTTGGAAGACCCGAAGGCCATGCACAGGCCTTTCACCTGTTTAAAGGCCACTACACACCACTAAGTGCAAAGGCGGCATTATACTCAGTCAAATTTTGCTGGCTAGAGTACTGAGTAGACCTTTTCTTTGCTCAGAGTTAAGTTTGAGTTGCGGGTTCTCAGTTGACACAGAGGTTGGCCAGTCTTATAAACGCAAGGGGACAGCAAGCCGGGCCACCACACCTATTACAGCTTTCCATGTGGATGTCTGTAGCTTAAATGAAGATGAAGAAAGTCCATTCCTAATACTGTGGACTGTTGATGGAGGCTTTACACCTCTGATGAATTCTACAGCCTATGCTTGAGGTAACGATGACCACAGCTGTATGCTGGGCTCCTCTCCAGTGCTGAGTCCAGTCAATGGACTTATGGTGGCAAGTCTTGCTCCCACTTTAAGGCCTGGAATATGCTTTGGCAGGAGCTGAGACTTGCCAGCTAAAGGCAGTAGTAGCTGAACTGCCCAGGGCTTGAATTAAAAAAAAAAGAAAAAAAAGAAAAAAAAAAAAAGCTCCAGATGATGCTTGCAAGCAAGGCTCCACCCTGCATGCTAAGTAAATTCCTGTAATTTTCTATCCTTCCTGTTGTTATTCTGATCCAATTAAAGTCACTGCGGTTAAGTGAAAAGTCATGATTGGCTAATTGGATTTGGGAAGGCAGAACACCCATCAGGGGCCAGGTTTAATTTAGGTTTCCTTAAAATATCTAAAGCCACTGGCAGGCTAGAGGAGGCAAGCTCCATCCTTGGATAGCTCCAGCTCAGCAAAAAGGGATTAGTTAGTTGCTGAGTGAGCTCCCTGCTGACTCGTGTCCATGGAGCTTTCCAATTCCAATGCCTGAGTCAGAGTCCTCCTGTTTTTGGAATCTACCTCCCACAATAGTCCTGCATGGATCTCCCACATGCCCCCTCTAAGTGTCTTGTCCTTGGTTTGCTACTGCACTGTTCACCACCTCTCCTGCTTTCTCTAAATATCAGCACAGTCCCCTTCCCAAAAACACGCTCTCCCATGAGAAGGGTACTTCGATACGAGCCATGTACACAGTTGGACATGCTCTCCTGGATTAAATGGATCAGCACACGGAGAGCTCCAAACACTTCTCCAAACACTGACAGGCCAGCCCCATCCAAATGCCCTATGTCTGGACACCTGGGGATCCAATCATCCAGGGAGGTGACCAAGATAAAAGAACAGTTTCCATGAGTATTTGGAAGAAACCAGAAGCCTATCTGTGGGATTTCCAACATGAGGCATTCAAAAACAGCGTGCCATATCTGCTAAAACCAAAAGGTTCAATTAGGGGCATTCAAATATTTGATATCATCACAGATCCTAAGTACTTTCTCAATTCTAAGCTTCCAATAAGTTCCCAGGATATTTATTCTGTCTTACTACACACCTTAGAGATAGAAACATTGAAAAGAAACTAAAAGGACAGCTGACACTCATGTGCTCACCTGATACTGAGAGCTGAGATTTTCAGAAACTCATTAGTTTTCAGGAAACTTGCAATAAAAATATGAGAGTTAATATTCCTGCCACCCTAACTCACCATAAGCCATTTGCATAAATCAGTAACAATCGAGAAATGGATCCTAATTACACTAAGAAATGTAAACTGTGGTTGGGATAGAATTTAGATTCACAGAATATTTCCAGAATAGCTTTTTTTCCTCTCTCTCTCTCTCTTTTTTTTTTTTTTTTTTTTTTTTTAAGATAAGGCCTAAACATTTCCAAAAAAAAGCTCAGGTACTGCAGATCTTGCACCCCAAACACAAGACTTTCAAGATTACTGGGCAGGTTAATACTTGTAAACATCTGCAACATCAAATGCTGGAAGAATCACTTGAACAGCAGCCTGACAATCTTCTGCTCCTATAGAAATAAAGGGAATTAAGATCAGCTAAAGAAATAGTCACCTTCACTCCTACCTGTTGCATTTTATGCTGTTACATGGAAGTTGAAATCCTGTCCAGTATCCAGGTGTTTGGCCACAGCAGTACAGTTGCATCGTGGCGTTGGCTTTATAATGGAGAAGGCCAGGAAGAGAGCATAGACAGATAATCATGTCTGAATAAACTATGCAAGTGATTTTATCTTGCTCCCAAGAGAGGACAACTCCACAGGAAATGGTTTTAGACTATACCTGTCTTTGTCAGCAGGACTCAGTATAGGAAACAACATAGAAAAGGAGACATTGATGTCAAAGTTTCAGTCTAGAGTAGCTCAAGGAAAGGAGAAGATTTCCTGGATGCAGACAAGGTCAGCCAGAACATTTTTGCAAATATTTTGTTTTCAAAAATAAGCTGATTTCTAACAAAGTAGCAGTTATTTGTGAAACACGTCTACCTCCTTAAAATTGTTCAGCCTTTTTTTTTTTTATATCGAAATCAGTATTTTTTACTTTGGTTGACACCTGCAGTGGAAATATGTTCCCTGCCCCACTATTTCTAACCCCCTCGAGGATTTTTTCAAGGCTCATTTCAGCTGAGTCCTTTTTTTTCGCAAGCCTGGCCCTTCCACCCAAGGATGCTGCTGCTGAAAAATCTTTAATATCATCTATGCTTTTACGCAAAAGTCTAACACATGCTTCCCTCCCTGTGGCCTTGGCAGTAGTGGACCACAAGTCAGAAATTGCCAGGACCCAGGCTCCCAACCCCTCCTGATCTTGGCATTGACTGCCTTTCAGAATCTGGCCCCTGAGGCTTCACAGTTGGCTCTCAAAAAAGGAGAAGGGCCCCTCCTTAAAATCACAGTCCGTGCAAGTTTGTGTCTTCCATGAAAATTAACATGCTGGACAGCAGATGGGACAAACACATGCTACAGGCCAGATCCTCACATTGGTTACATCAGCATCATCTGCAAACTTGAGGGAACAAGGGCAAACAATGGAACTGGAGCAATTTACACAAGCAGTAGGTCTGGCCTCCTGCTGGCTAACAGTAACAGTTTGGATTTTGAAGCAGGTTGAAAGAGAGCAAGACAACGTTATCCAAAAGTCCAGTCCACTATAAAGCCTCTGTCAGTGGGCCCATTCTGTGACCCTTCATATCTCAGCATCACTTTGCCAAGCAACAGGCTCTGCAACCACTGCAGTGGCCCACGGTTACAGAGGTGACTTAATTTTCACCTCTCTCCTCTGTGCCTGATTTCTTCCTCCTAAAAATATGTGCTTATAGTACAAATAATCAGGGGTGCAATCTCATGGAAGTTACTGGCAGCATCCTGCAAAAGAGCAAAGCCCACAGTATTCAGACAGTGCACAGAAGAAGGGGGCATGACACTTTGCAAACAAAACCTTTTCCTTTGGAAAGCCTTGACGTCTTTGAACAGAAGATCCAGATTTTGAGCCAGTTCTGCCCCCAGTCAGCTCTCTCCTTGATTCTCAGCCTCACTAATCGGGGGATGCTCATTCCCACTTACATTTCTAACTGATAGCTTTTTTTTCAACCACCCTCAGGACCAGAAGGGCCATATAACTTCATGGTTCTGCACAAGCCCCCCTTTTCTCAAGTTTTCACACATCCTACTCTTTGGGATACAATGTCTTCAGTTCGTTCCACTCATGCTACACATAAATATGTCAATTTACTCTTTTGCACTCTTGGAGTTGGCACTTTACTGCCTTAGAATGCTGTGAAAACTCCAGCTGGAGAGTAGGAGCAGCAAGGATTACCTGCCTAGATAGTCTGAACTTGGATTTCTGACAACAGCAAACTGAGAAAAAGCCTCTCTGGTTTTGGATCCTCCGGTAAGTGTAGCACAAAGATTTCTGTGCTCCCAGGTCAAACGTGTCTCCTTCATGGACAGGCTCTCTGGACACATCTGGCATGTTATCAAATTAATTTCCATTGAGCTTGATCCAATGTTCATCAAAGTCAATGGTGACATTTCCTGGGTCGTGCTGGAGGTCCAGTAATGCTCCATACCTTCCCATATGTAATCATTTAATTACCTCCCATTAATTACCTCTGCAGTGAGCTTTAAGACATTAAGTCTGCAACATCTCTTTCTTATGCCTCCTGGATCAGGCCTGTGCCCAGGAGAAAGGAGCTGGCCTGGCCTGTATTAGAGGAAGAGTCCTACAGACACCTCGTTCACCCACAGGAGACTCAACAACAAGGGGAAAATATATTTATCGTTACTTCTCTTGATCAGGATCTGTTTCCTAAAGGGCTCTTCAGAGCACAGAATTCTGGCTGCACGTATATGTACACACATGCATGTCTGCATGCACGCATGTCTGCAGATAACCGTTCCCAAAAGGTCAAAGAGGACTGATGCTCTAAAAACAATAAAGCTCTTAGCTCAACTTCAAGGAAGAGGCAAAAGCAAATGATCGGGGGGAGACAGAGAGAGGGGGGGAGAGAGAGAGACAGAGATAAAGAGAAAAAACCAAGGGGAAGATGATTTTCTATCAACAAAACAGCAGGGACGAATTCTAGTTCATCTCATTGGAAACATCTCCTTCGTGTGCAAACAGCGCCTGGAGCCAGCACTAATCTCCCAGATTAAAGCCTTTTAATAGCAATTAGTCCTCTCCATGCACTAACCCACTGGACACTCCACTGCATATTTGGGAAAGGGGGGAGGCTGGAGGGAGTGTCACCAAGAGTTTAACTCATAATTGCCCTGATATGTCCAAATGCTTGTCTCCCACACACGTGCCTGTGCTCAGGCCAGGATGCCAGCAGTGAATTCTGTTTGAATGCAGCAGAAAATAAGGCCGTAACAGCTAGATCTGGATGTCGCACGTGTAAACGCCCGTCTGAACTGGATCAAGTCCAAAGACGGGAGGTGGGATTTCAGAATGCCACCACGGCAGGCCAGAAGCGTCAGCCAGCCAGTCGGAAGCACTGACCTGCCACCAGCTCCAAGGGCTGCCCCAGCTGGCAACAGGCAACAGCCACAGCAACAGGGTGTCCTTAGAGCTACCTTCATGCTACCAGCCTGCTGAAGCAGCCCTGGTACTGCTCCTCCCTAAGACGCTCTCCACGACCCCTCGATAAAAGGATGAGAGACTTCTTTTAATTGTTTTTGGTTGGTTCATCTCCGTATCCCACCCAAGGCCTTTTGTGACCATTCTGTGAGTGTTTACAGTAAACACGAGCTGGTGCCCCATCTGGGACTGGCAGAGGGAGCAGCTCCCACCTCCCGCACGGGGCGTGAGGGAGCCAGATTGCTACATCAAAGAAACCCAGGTCCTGCAGAAAAGGACCTCAGATTGCATACCAGCCCCCATTAATAAAATGAGCAGCTTGGCTGAAATGGCTGAGAGAGGGAACGGGAAAGCAGAAGACACTGGTGCGAAACAGCAGTCTCTGCACAGATACTCTGAACTTCCCAAATGACAAGCCAAGCAGAATTTCTTGGAAGGAGCCACATCAGCTGCCCTTCGAGCCATTAGACCACACAAACAGGACAGAGAAAAACCTTCCGTGAGGTGACTGTAAGGAGGGGAGGGAAAAGGACCCTGAGCCATTATTATCATCTCCCCCATGAGCAGCAGGAGCTGCCAGAACCCCTGTACAACCCGGTGGTGCCCCCCACCCTTTAACACACACAACCTCCATAGGGGTACTGCAATTACTATTCAGGCTGGGGGCTGAAGATAGTCTCCTGGCCCTTCTTCTAATGTAAGGTTATTGTAATTGATATGAAGGTAATTGATAATGTGTTACGGTGAATAATGTCTTCAATTTTCTGCTAAATCCCATTTTTGTAGCCATCTGGGCTCCTCCAACTGCCCCCCTGGGACGCAGAGTAATAGATAGTAATTATTCTCAAGTCATTTACTTTTTCAAAGTGTTTAGTGCTTATCTGTTTTACAATTAAAATGGAAACGACCCTGATTCACTTCCTTTCTTTTTTATTTAAATAGCATTCACACACACACACACACTCTCCTACACGCACTGGAGCCTGGAGGGTGTGTGCCTGTATGTGTGAGTGCATGTGTGTGCATTATTGTCACACAGAAACATACAGGACAGAGGCATGTGATTCTTCATGCACCTTCACTGTCACACTGCGAGAGTACAATCACACAACACTCACAGAAATACAAATTGTGTTCCTTCCCCCTGCTTGTCCCCATGGTGACGCTCAGAGTGAATGCCTCAGAGCACCCCACAGAAACACCTCTGGGGAGGGATGCATCCAGCGCACAACTTAACAATGCAACACCTCACCACAACCCACCCCAGAAACACACCACAAAATATACTTACCTGACCTACGTCAGGGGACCATACGTTTTCACAGGATCAGCCACTGATCTAGAAATCAGCTGCGAGTGCATCCAAGCGGTACGATTTCACGCCAGCACCGGTAAGCTGCACGACGATAAACCTTCAAGTTGTAGCAACACCGGCACAGTCACACCTTGAAGAGTGCAGTTAGGCATAAAAATGCAGAGACACAGATCAATATACAGTAGAGGCCAGAATACACATGTAAATAAACTAATGTAAGCTATTAAATGCATTGCCAACGCAAGCATGCTTTGCGCAGCAGCTGAGGCTATTTCAGGTTACGATCCAAAGTTCCCCAGCACCAGGAGAACCCCTTCAGGTTCTGCCTCAGCTTGGGGTATGCCAAGTGAGATGTAAACGAGCATATCTATGAGATTCATGGGGAGCCACCACGCAGAAGGACTGAGGGAGTACAATAACTGTTATAGCCTAAAATCCTAACCAATTTCAAGCTGAACTCCAGCATGCAGAAATAAACCCTGTGGAAATGCTGATGTTTCTATAACGATTTGAGAAGGAACTTGAATGACGGGCTGTGTGGCCCATAAGACTTGAGAATGGCACTGTACAGCTGATTTTTAGAGCCTATACCCTGCCATGCTCTCCCATCTCCATACCTGTCAGCAGCCTGCACACTGTTTGACTGCACTAAGAGTTATTTATGCTGTCTTAAAGTTTCTGCCTTTGTCCCAGAGTCCTCAAAGACATGTCCAGGTGGTGTGAGAAGTAAGAGCTGAGGAAAGGGAAGATGGTGAGGATCCTGGGACAACCCTCTGAGTGCTTTATAGGTTCAAAGTTGCAAGCATTCATCCAAACTTCAAGGATCAAACCTTTTAAAGATGACTGCTCGTGTCCAGTCATGACTTAGACCAAACAAGCAGCTTGCAACTGAAAGAGCCCGGCCTTTGCATCTCAAGACAGACTCAAAGCATAGGCCACTATTTTAGAAAAACTTTTACGGCACTGAATTTGGATTATAAACCAAACCTTCCCTGACAGACACCCGTAGCCCTGGTGCTCACCCCCTCTCCAGCAATGGCACAAGTAACCAGGGCCTCCATCCCACCACTTGGTGCCCCGGCTGGAGCAGCAGCTCGCTATGGGACCTCCTGTGACCTCCTCAGAGCAACGGGGAGGAGAAGCACAGCCCCTGGGAAAGGGCATCTCACACTGCTCCTTCTCCAAACGCTGGGATATGGGGCCACTGCCTAACGCAGCACATGGATGAGTCAATCTTTGTACAATTAATTGAATTCCATACGCATATTTTTGCCTGTCTGAAGGAGCAGATGACAGCCCCCACAACCCATGGCACCAGCAGAGGTACTTGCAGGCCTTCCTCCCCCACGCCCAGTGAACCACTGGAGCACTGCTGTCCCTTGCTGCCAGGCAAGGGTGGCCCAGGGCTTGGAGCAGGAACAACCTGCCATGCTTTTGTCTCAGACTGTAACTGTTTGGGGCTGTTGAGCTGCTGTTTTTTCCCCCTCTCTCCCCGTTTCCTTTTTAATTCTTTTTAATGACTTTCCCCAACGCAATCGGCAGAGGACCGCGCAGAGACTGCTTCCCCCTGCTGAGAGGGAAACAAGACTGAGGGAAAAGGGCACCAAGGGACCTGTTCGCGTTCTCTATTCATCTCTGCCAGCCCCTGTTCCCCAGTGACAAGCCCCACGCAGCCGGGCTGCACAGAGCTAGCACGGAGTGAAGCAGAACCTGAGCCAGGAGAAGCTCAGCCGGCACCACGGGGCCCGGCTGTGACAGGCATACCAAAGCAAGCCAGGGCACCCCGACCACGAGCTTGGCCCATATGGTCCTGCCGCAAGGGCAGCAGTGTGGGCTGAGGAGGGGGGGAATGGGTTGTGGGTTTACACAAGCCCTGCAGAAGTCCCCTAACCAGGAGGAGCGGCTGGAGCCCACAGCTCTGCTATTAGGGCACGCACATGAGCGCTGCAGCTTGGGAAACCTGCTGCTGGGAGGCCATGGAGCCTGGCAGAAGCAGAGCTCGAGACTCCTGCACTACTCACAAACTCCCAGGCACTCCCAGGCGATGCCATCCTTTGTTCCAGCAGCTCCCCCAGCTCCAACCTGAGAACAAGCCTGGTTGAAGCCAGATGGCTCTTCTTCCATCTGCTCCCCGGTACTCGGCCGCGTACACATCAGGGAGCAGGGTCACTGGCTGGGCAGGGAGGAGGACAAGATGGGAAGCACTGCAAGGAAGCAAAGTTTGCTCCAGCTGGTCCTATTTGGTGAAAGCCAACCCCTTCTTACCCAGTCCCCATCCCAGCCAGCTGCAGGGAGTGCCTCACCTTGGCAAACAGCCCCCACACTGCACTGCACATGGGACAGCTCTGGAAAAGCAGCTGCTGCCATAGCAGGCTCCCCTGATTGCCAGGCTGCTGCTAACGAGCCATGCATATGCCAGGGTTGCAGAGAGAGGGGGAGAGCACTGGGCTGCCAGTGGCATGGGCTGGAACAGAGGAGCTGGTGTGGTGAAAAAGCCATGTGCTTACTGTACTGCTCGTCTCCGCAGGGGACGCCTGTCCCAGTTCAATCCTTAGCATTTCCAGCACCAACGAGATGTAATCTGCTGCACCATGTAATAGTTATTTGATAACCGATCACCTTCCAACAGGAAGCTTCAGAGCACTTTGTATCAGGTAGGACAACTTTAACTAGCTTTGCTTTCTGCTGGAGGAATCCATATTCTGTGCTATGTGCGTTCACTGATTCTGGAGGTTTTCCACTGGGGAAAAAGGAAAATCTCAAACTGCTCCCCTCCTTGGAAATTTTTCTGCAGGGGGAAACAAACAGTCCTCTATATTACATCAAGATGCAGTAGGTACAAGCAGAAACAGAGCCTGCCTGCGCTCAGTGCTACAATAATTATGTTTTTAAAAAAGTCACAGGAGGACAGAGCCTTCAAATTTGAGAAATCTTGCAGGGAACGGGGGAACTGAAGCATACAGAAGCCTCCAGGCACATGCCTGTGAGTTAGTAAGAGGATACAAAAGATTCATGTATGCTAAGATTCTGTCATAAAAAGTGAGCAATCAGTAGCATGCAGGGAAACCCAGGGGAATAGGTTTTCATCTCTGGGAGGGTGCCCAACTTTGTGTTTTCCCTGAAAAAAAGACGACACCAACATGTGCTGCAAAATGACTTGAAGTCTGTGACCATGAGGGAAGGAGTCATAGTAAGTATCAAAAAAGCAAGCCAAACTCCAGCTGGAGCCCAAAAGCTATACCTATGTAATTCTCCTCAGCGTGGTGGCAAAACACCCTGCCGTGATCTCAGTTCCAAGCCAGGCAACTTGCTCAACTTGCCATGAAGTCTACATCACAGTTTAGCTCTAAAGTGAAAAGCTTTCTGATAGAGATCCTACAAACAAGCAGGGCATCAACCTACCCAGTGCGAAGCGCCACCATAGAGAACTCTTGGTCCGTGCCATAAAAGAAAGGAAGGTACAAATTCCTCTGACATTCCCACTGCCCTGCCAGCTTCCAGGTAGATGAGAAGGATTGAGAGAAATGCAGAAGTGTAGTCTGGAAAAAGCAATGTAATAACCCCCATGTTGCCTTGTCGAGACCAACACATACAAATCATCCTTGGTTGATGTTCTGGAACATGTCCAGCCAAGATCCCAGAAGTTACATGGGTAACCTCTACCAGTGCTTCCATGCTCTGTGAGATAGCAAGGGCTTTCTACTACCCAGTCTCCTCCTTTCTAGAGATACCTGTTTCTTTCTGCACATTAGCAAATGGGCACAAAAAATGGTTGTTCACACACTTCTCTATATCATCCATTTACATGCTGGGAAACTGAGCATTTTACACACATAGTTTTCTCTCCTACATTCCTTTAAAGCAGTTCCTTAACCTCCCCTCATAGTACCTGGTTTCCAGCTCCATCCTTGCTATTTTTTATTGACACCCTCCAACAGACCAACACAGCCCTGGAACTGTGGCGTTCAGCACCAGACAAGACCCCACTGCAGGACACCAGAGAGCTGCAGGAACCTCTGTGTCTTAGCAGTGACCCTGGCATTTATATAAACCAGACCCAAAGATGTCCTTCCTGTAAAAGTGCAACATTAGTAATTTACCCTGTTTGTAAACTGCCGTCACTCTGCAATGCACCAGTTACCCCACTGCTTAGTCACACTGTGCCTTTGCAGCTATTGAATATTACTTGCCCAGTTTTAGTTTCTCCAGCATATCAAACTGCGTTCAGTTACAACCCTGTTGTCCAACAGATTTGCAGCCGTCTTCCAGCTCACTACCTCCTGCAGACTTTCTCTGGTTGGTTTTCATTTCATTATCAAAATGATTAACACAAATATTGATCAGAAGTAGACCTAGGCCAAACCTCTGCAAAAAACTCTGTTCCTTTTCAAGGATTAATTATGTCACGAATAAGGACCATGTTATATCCAGACAGCAGTAACTAGCATGAGTAGAAATCAGACCTGTGCTGGAGCCTGATCCAACCACATCCTGAATGAGTGCAAAGCAGATATCAATGTGAGGGGAAAAAAAAAAAATCAGTTCTAAAAAATCAGAACAGAGGTTCAGCAGAGCATGACTGATAACTGGAAACTGGTCTTCAGCTCAAGCTGGGGTAGAAATCTGGGGAAATCCCAGGACTACACTTCCAGATGAAAAACTTGTTGACTGCCATTCCCTTTCTGGCCTAATGGACTGGAAGAGAGGAACAGAGAGAATCTGAAACTCTCAGCAGATTGCTTCCAGGTCTGGCGTTTCTCTTGCAGTATGTGAGGATGCCAAGCAGCAGCAGGGGATAATCAGAGTGGTTAGAAGATGTGCTTTCCTTCTGCTCTGCCATTCTATAGCACTTCATCCTGGTGAAGAAAATTGGGAATAGGAAGATTTGAGGTTGTTAAAATAAGAAAAATATAAAGTGAAATTCTGAAATGCTGAAGCTTTAAAAAATGCTTGAATACAAGTATTTGTCTAACATAAGAATAAGACACTGGGTTTATTGGAAGTTTTCTTCACAATATCTTAGTTATGAAGAAAACAAATTTTCAATTTTAGTAAGCACTGGAAATTTGGAGGAATCCTCCACAAAAGTAATTCGGGAACAGCTAGATGTGCAGCAAGCAAGTATCCCAACCTCACAGGAGGCTGGGGGAAGAGAGGGAAGGTGGGGGAAAGCAAGTACAAAAGCTCCTCCATGAAGATATTTAAAACACTGGGTTGAAATAGCATCACCACAAGAGATGAAAGGGCAGAAGGGTATTTACAGCAAGTGACACTTCCCTGCTCACTGCATTATATTTACCACTCAGTCTTCCCCTTGACATGTGATGCAATCTCTGGGTCTCCTGCTGGAGTTTCGGGGTTGCAGATTGACAGACTGTTTAGGTACAAGGCCAAAACAATTACATCCAGGTAGAGACTACACAAACTCATAGTTGCACAACCCCACAGGCCTGTCCAGAGGGAACAGAGAGACAATGGCAGCACAAATGCTCCTTGAACAAAGCAGCAGGGAGATTTGGCAGATATCATGCTGGCTGGTAGCCAGAGGGTCCATGAGCCTAACAGCTCTGATCCACGCAGCACGACAGTAACCAGCTCACAGCCACAGAAGACAGGTTTACAGAGGCTTTGAGAAGCCAAATAACACATCCTTACAAACCAGGATGAGCTAAAAATAATAATACCAGGCCAAAAAAAAAAAATTCAGAAGGCAGGGAAAACACATTTAAAAATATGTACACTGATCTACTACATATAGGTACTGATATATAGCAGGGAGTCTCTGTGTACCTGTTTGACCTACCTGTGGTGTAGATCCATCTGTAGGGGTTTGAAAACTAACTTAAAGCAATTCTGCTCAATTTCAATTTTCTAAAATCATCAAGATCTCCCCTCTTTCCTTCTGGAAAAGATCAAAAAAGGCCAGTGAATTTTTAGAATAAAAAGGTAAGAGTTGCCACACACACACAAAATAAGCATAAAACAAGTAACAATTCAATGGACCCAATGTAGTCAATGGATTAGTTTGGTCTGAGATCCCTCTCCAGATTTCTCTCCTGAAGTACTATGACAAAACATATTCTTAGAGAACCAGGCATGAACACCACCTGGTAAGACCACCTTTGTCTCACAGAACTTGCTCAATACAAAGGAAGCCAGGAGAATGAAGACCAAAGGAGAGCAATATGGAAATACTGAAGCATTGCAAGCTTTCATTCCCTATCCAAACCTTCAAAACAACACAGAAGAAATGTGCTTCTTGCTGGAGACTATGTCAAAACACTGCTCTGATATCACTGCTGCTCACAGAGCCCGTGAACAGACAATAGCACCAAAACCTACCCATTCTCTGCTCCAACCAGTACTGCTGCACGCTGCTACATGGCAGTTCTAGACACTCCAGACCCATCGTAAACAAAGCCATCCCACAGCACCACTCTCCCTTCTGTCGGGAACTCTCCTGTAGTGAGGAACTCCTTTTTCCCACTGTCTTGCATACTCCCTGTGACACAGTCCTGTAAGGTCTTGGGGATGTGCCTTGCTCGCCATATTCAGTTTCCCTGTATGACTCCAGCTGTCTCCCTCTGGAGCCTAACACAGCCCGTATTGGCCCCGGGAGCAAAGCCCAGCGTGCAGCCAAAGGCCACACCTTCAGCCCAGCATCACTCAGCAGAACCCAGCCACGGACAGCAGCCAGGGCACTGCACTGGGGTCAGCTGAGGCTATGCAGGAGCTGAGGCACACCAGGTCCCCATCCCCTGCCAGAGGCTGCATGCATCTCTGCCCTGCTTCCCCAGGCAGGACAGGAGCTCTCCCTCGATCCCTTCACCTCCGCCCTCTGCACCCTGATACGTAGGACACGCCACCCCTGCACAATCCACCTGCAGCAGCCAGGTGGGCACCTCTCGTCCCTGCTGCCTCTCCCGGGCTCGCCTCTGTGTGCAGCCAGGCAAGCCCGCTGCAGGGTGAGGCAGGTCATGTAGAACCCGGGGCGGGGGCCGAAACGCGTCTCCCCAAGATGACTTCAGCTGCATTCCAGCGAGCCTGGCAACCTCCCGCACACACAAATAAAAGGAAATGAGAAACTCAGCAACAAAGAAACTGGCAGGGAAGCCACAGAGGCACACAGGAACGGGAAACGAGATTAAACACAGGCTCAAGAGCCCCGGCGTGCTGAGCCTTCCTCTCTAAAGCCTCCCTTTAACTTTGATGGGGGGGCACAGGAGTCTTCTTTTCACTTGAAAGGGCAAGAGGAGGGGCTGGATAAAAGGGATCCAGCATTATCCGGAATTGAGAGCACAAGAACGTGATACAAAGCTTAAAAAAAAAAAAAAAAAAAAAAAAAAAAGTTAAGTGCAGGCACCCAGCTACCCTGCATGCCTTCCTTGGTGGAAATCAGAAGCTGAGGTCTGAATCTGGGCAGAGAAGAGATCAAAGTGGAGACATTACAGGAAGAAGTTTAATAAAGCTTAATGCAAAGTAGTTTGGTGAACCCTCTTCCCAATTTCCCACTTTTTCCCACTTTTTTTTTTTCCTATTTAACTATAGGAAAATGGTCATTTGAAGTCTGGCAATTTATGATGGGAGACATTAATCTAAATTGGTACACATATACTAGCCAAGAGTCCATCCCAATATATTAGGCCATATAACTGTGTTTATAGACATTAGGATAACTCATAAACATGCTTAGACTTCTGGCTGGCAGTGGAACTATTTAAATAAATTTGTTGCAATACTGAGATGGATTTCGTTTGTAGTATATTCTCCAGCATCTGTAACACACCTTAAAGAAGCCTTTGTTAAGGCCAAGTCAGAGCCCTGTGCTCTGTGGTTTCCCATATGGAACATACATGTTGTGGAGCTGTCTGATCATGGATGTGACACACCTACCTTGTCCTTCATGCATCGTTTAATCCTCAGACACTGAAGTGGGGAAGAAGACAACCCTTTCCATCAGAAGGATGGACAGTTTTGGAAACTAAGGGGGAAACATGCAGAAAAGCCCCACAATCCTCTCTCTCCAGATGAGAGAGGACAAATTCTCCATGTAGAGTCATGTCAGTACAAGACAATGGGCAAGGAATTTGTAGCAGGCCTGAGAACAGCCCCAAGCAGCTGTTCCTCCAAAGCTAAGTCTGATTCCTTGGAAGAGATCCTTTCCTCTTCTACAACACCCTTGGATGTCAACAGTATTATTGGTAAAGAAAAAAGTTTACCCCTTCCAGACACACACTTAGCACACACTTGGATCTTTCCCCATGTTCTTTAAACAAGCACAGCAGGTAGCAACAAAAAGTCAAGGGGAGCCATGGGACTCAGCAGCCCTGTCTCAGTTCTGAATGCTCTGGCGGTACAAACTCGGCACACGCCTGTGTAGCACAACTCCGGAGTTACCTTGCACAGCCTGCTCCCAAGCAGACACCATCCTGGGATCACTACCTGGGAGCACTACCTCCCACAGATCAGTTCAGAAGTAGTCTAGCATTCCAGATGCCTGACTGAGCATCTCTGTATCACCGACCACCTCAGCAGGTGGACTGGCATCATTTACATAGAACAGCAGTGAAGGGAACTAGGACTGGGACAGTAGGCTCTGCCAGGACTTCAATGCAGCAGATCTACCGTATGTCTCCTCCACTGCCTGCCTCTGAGGGTCACAACTAGTGCATAAAGGGGGGGCACAGCCTATTGGGGTAAAAACAAAAACAAAACAACAACAAAAAAAAAGGGCAAAAAAAAAAAAAAAAACCACAAACAAACAACAAAAAAAACATATTCGGGGCATACTTGCCCAGTGATAGAGAGAACTGTGGTGACAGCAAAGTTTAAAGTACCTGGTCATTTTGCAGAAAGGAACAGGAGAGGGCGACTTGGTCAGATGTCCGTACGCCCTGCTTCAAGAGGTAGATAACAGGTCTCTGATCACACTCCATATTGATGATTGGTTCATATAGCATGTAAGAGGTAACACTCTATTCAAGGTGTTTGAGGTTTACACCCAAGCTTCTTTTGCTGAAAGGAAGGGAAAAAAAAAAAAAAAAAAAAGAGAGGAGCAGAGTTTTCTACTCATTTCTAGTTCTCTGGGGAACAATGTTCAACATCCATTGACAAACTTTCCCTTACAAGTTCACTCACAAAAGACGTGCTTTATGACATGTCAAAGTCAAAGGGCTGGATTCCTGGCTCTATAAACACAATGGATCCCAAGGGACTTCTACAGCGAATCCATGGACAGGGAAGATAGTTGTAAAGTTCAAACACTGGGACAGTATTTTCAAGAAGTGATTATTGTAGAGCTGGGACACTTCTTTCCATTTCTGCCACTGCATCTTGGTGAGCCTCTGACCCATTCTGGACTTGAAATTCCCTATCTGCAGAACTAGAAAATGGTGCTTTAGGCCTGGGTCCTGACCCTGTTCTGCCCATATCCCATGGGAACTTTCACCCACCATCGTCCACCAGGACCAGGTGCAGGGCTGAGTCCACCTTCATTGTCCCACCTCCGTATTGCTTACCTAGGTTCATCGAAGGGGTGGGAGCATAGGGCAGAAAAGTAAAGGAGCTGGGCCTTACCTCCAGAGTTTCTACAGGAATCTGGGGCAGAGCTCCAAAATGCTCCGCTTTCCTTTCTGTGAAACACCTCCCGTTGCTGAGGGGGTAGCTCTTCTGCTCCCACCTGTCCAATCCCCATAGCATGCACTAGCTAGGTGGGGTGAGGGCTGGGACCACCTTGTTTGTGGCAGCTCCTGGCCCACTAAACATCTTATTTAATCTGCAAAAATACCAAATGAGCTCCCTGTTCTGGAAAAATGAGACTATTGGAGCTGCCCTGGCAAGGCTGTGTGGCAGTATCACATCTCTGTCCTCACAGATGTGGGCTGCAAGCTGACTCTGCTTAGAGAGAACATTAACTACACCTCTTTATTATTGAGAAGAAATTTATTGGAGACATCCCTCCCTCTCTCCAGCTTCTCCTTTACCTTCGCAGAAAAGTAAACATTTAATTTTTTTTGTTGTTAATAGATTTAATGTTCATTTGTCGGTAGCCTAGGGGCAGGAACGCGTGACATTTCAAATAATTGTTGTTTCGGGGGTATCCTCTGGAGGAAAATGCTGCAAAAGTGTGGAGAAGATTTAAGTAAATTACTGTGTCAGCTTCTATTTATTCCTTACATGATTGCCAGAGGCAGGGCTGCGAGATAACCATTAGAGGCCCAGCCATAAAACAGGGAAGCAGAATTTCAAAAAGCCGGAGTGCCATTACTGGAAAGTTAGTGTGTAACATGTTAAATTATCCCCAAAGTAGGGGGAGGTGAGGGGGGGGGCACGTGTCTAACAGTGAGAAAAAAGGAGAAAAAAAAAAAAAGGAAACAGAGGGACTGAGTGAAAGGGATTGCTCCACGGGGAAGGTATGAAAGATTAGATAGACAGACAGACAGACAGAAAGAAGAACAGATGAAGACTAGGGCAGTCCTTGAGCACAGTTCAGAATCTTTGGAGCAGGGTGTTCAGCTCAGGAGTCTCGTCTGAGGGTGTTCACATGGCAGAACCCAGGAAGAGGAACAGCTGGGCACCACATCTGAGACACTTCAAAGCTGTGTGATGACTCAACTGAAGTGGCATGAAGCCACTCCTTTTCCTATAAGCCAGAAAAAGTCATAGCAAATCCAGCTACGTCTATGTAAACAGCAAGCAGTTTGGGCCTCGTTCCTTATGGCTCTGTTGCCCTGACATCTCTGGGACACAGCCAAAGCCTCTACAGAGAGTCCAATTTTCTGCCCATTGAGGCTTCTTGGCTGTCTTCTTTACTTTTCACTTTTTGCCACTTTTTGCCTCCAAAAGGTACTTGTAAGACAAACCATCACCCCAGTAATGGGGTGTGCCCAGTTCAGTCTGGTGCTAGGCACAGTTCCCATCCAAGCACGACAGCTCAGCTTTGACCTCATATACAGGTACTTGCTCTATCAGGTAAGGGATTTGCACCAAGAAGCAGCAGCAGTGGCAGGAAGAGTTGTAAAAAATACTGCACCTTCAGAAAACTATCCCCAGAACCAGAGGGGAGAAGTACAGAGCTAATACATCTCCTGGGAGCTGTTTTCTCCCTGCCTGTTTTTACTACAAGGGTGTAGGGCAGGGGAGAGAAAAGCTAGACACCAAGATGCTGAATCAGCCCACAGCACAGGCCAGCATGAAGGAGGCATGTCAGGACCCAGGACACATTTCCTTATTCTCACCTGTCCCACCTTGGCCTTTGTTTGCCTGGCTAATGTGTTAGATTCTTTGAGGTTTGCTACACTGTGTGTGGAAGCAAGAGACTTGTGGGGAGGCAGGTCCCCACCCAACACTACCAGCTTCATGCTTCCCCTCATCGGATGTTTCCCACCTGTGGGACAATGGATCGCCCAAAGGAGCAGTGAGCAGCACACGGAGATGCAGCTCTGCTCAAGACTTTGCTGCAAGATGCTGCTCAGCCTGAAAATGAAACAAGTCTGAAAAACGAAAGGAGACTTCCAGGCAGGAACGGGAAATGCTCAGGTTTTGACACTGAAACTGACAGAGAGGGACAAGACAAGGACATTAGCTACTGGGGGCAGGAGGAGAACCCATGGAGCAGCAGGCAGGTTGCATGCACCACGTGCAGGACTTTTGTTGAAGTGTCCAAGCCAGCAGCATGGCCCCAGGGCCCTTTACTGTAATCAGGCCTGGAGCTGCCAGTGCTCTCGGGGCTCAGCCATCCCTTGGCTCCTACCACTCCTTGTCAGATCCGTTTGTGCTGCTCTGCCCAGTCCCCACCTGTCCTGCACCAGCCTCCCCATGGCTTCCCTCCGCTCCTGTTCATTCCTCATGCTCCAGAGCTCAGCACTGCCCTCAGACTCGTTGCCCAGAAGCTACTTGGTTCTCCTTTTCTTTCACTGTAATTTATTTACATCGTGAAAAACAATTAAGTTCCAAAAAGTCTTATTTATCCCAGAGATCTGGTTTTATCTTCCCTAGCATCACTCTCCATTTCCTTCTGCTCTTGCTTCATTTTTTTTCTCATTCTTTTGCCCATGGCAAGTGCAGCTGTGTGTGAGCCATGGGGCTAACAAACTCAGGACCAGGGCCCTATAGCCCCGGTCTCTCCAAGCCAACGGCTCTGCTCTCACTTCTCACCCAAGAGGACGGGAGTCCAAGCACATGCTCAACAATAAATAACCAGGGAGAATTTTTTTTTTTTTAATTTTAACGACTCACAAGGAAGACTTGCTGGTTAAATCATTGCTAACTCTCAACCTCCTCAATATTTCTTTGCTAATAGACTTCAGGTTTAATTGAAGGATCTTCTCTGGACTCTGTCTAAGGCACCATTTTCTCTTTAACCCCACCGCTCACAGCCTCACAAAAGCCAATCCATTAAGGGTCTTCATTAGTTTGAGCACCAGCCAACCACCCAAGCGGCAAAGGTCAAACACAGTCACCTGTCACAACATGGCAGTAAAACTACTAATTGTATGGGAACAAATGAGATAAAAAGATGGTACTATTATGCTATTTGATTTATTTTGTTTCCAAAGAGTCATTTAAGTCTAATTTACTTTGCAAGCTATAGAGTGGGCCTGTGTGGCTACAGATACCAGCGTGAGCAAATGTGGGTGTGTGCACGTGCACAAGTGTGTACCTCTCTCCGTCACATGTGCATATACACACGCACACACATACAGGGGTCTGAAATGCAAGTCTGGGGAACCATAAAGTCATGGCACCATAAAGACTTTCATTTAGCTCTTCATGCAGGCAGAACC
Organism: Netta rufina; assembly: GCF_964035555.1. NCBI lineage: Eukaryota > Metazoa > Chordata > Aves > Anseriformes > Anatidae > Netta > Netta rufina. The sequence continues at coordinate 17,874,085 of NC_140130.1, read as the reverse complement.
CCACATCACACTGAGGTGGCTCTGCTGTAGCAGCACAGCCACATCAGCCCTACTGCTGCCAGATCCCTCGGCCATGCGCCTTTCCTCAGCATCCCTGATGCCAGGGCAAAGGCTGGGGCAGCCAGTGCAGGGTCCCATTTTGGAAGGGCGTCTGCTTTGGAAACCTTTCTGTTTCCCTTTTTGTGCTCAGAAGGAGAAAATGGCCCACATGCCCTCTGGTGGACAAATGCCATTTTGCAGCTCTAGGATCCAAATGGAAAGCTGGAAGTGGCCATATTTGTAGGCACAAAAAGAAGTCATCTCCCCGAGAGGCTTTTAAAAGCTTGCTTGCTTTCCAGCTTGTGCTGGCAATCATGTTCTCAGCACGTCTATGACTGCCAACTGAAAAATAGAAAAAAAACAAAACCCCTAAAATTTCTGAGGCACAAAAAATACAGTCCAGCCTCACTCCTACATTGTAGGTGCCAAATGGCCATCTTCACCAACAGCTTCCATTATCACATGGGGGTATCATTTTTCCTAGAAGAAGTCATAAGAGGTACTTATTGTGAAATAAAGATCTTCTTGGTCAAATACAGAACCTAATCTCAGGCCATGTAGTAACCCTTCAGCACATCCGACATGATCAGGACAAAAATTTCCATGGCCTTCAAACAATTCTGAGTGCTGATTGCAACCCTGATATTGAACATAGATCACTAGAAATTCTATGAGTAGAGTGGAAACGTTCATTCCAGAGAACAAATCTCTCATGCATTAGGATCAACTCTTTCAGTGCAATGGAGGGAAGCAAACATGGGACCACAAGCTCTTGCAATATACAAATGCATGGAGACGTAACCAGCCTGTAGCAATGACAGACCTTCCTCCTGCACATCCAACAGTGTGGTATGATACATGGCCAGACTTCACAAACAGAGTTGTTGGGAAAATGGGAATATTTCCACGAAGGTGGCAATGTCATTTATGCTTTTCTTTAAAGTTTTTCAACCATCTCTGTTCATCAAGGATGCATGCAGATCACCAGAATCAATACTTCTTACTACATCTCATAGGCAATACACACAGTGAAAGAGGAAAAATATTCACTAGAAACATTTCAGAGCATTATGAACGCTATTTTTAAACGTCTATTTGCACAGGCAAGCACTTTACTTACTATAAACCCAACTGAACGGAGGCAAAGAAAACTAACACAGGGAATAAAGAGTGGACAGATGGTTTCTGGGTGAACATAGCTGAGGAAAGAACCAGGGGAAGATGAAGGCAGGTAGTTGCACTGTCACTTCCAGTGCTCACATCTGCAAGGACCACACAGTTGAAAATACAGCTAGGATATCGGTGAGATCTGGCTGTAGGAGGATGCCAGTTCCCCTTTTCAAGAAGTCAGAACATTTCTGCACGCTTCTGGCTCCCTCGGCAGTGTTGGCCCGGTATGGCCCAGCCTTTCAGACATGGCTGCTTCTCAGGGAAGAGCCAGGGTCACGCCTGTCAGCCTCTATCAAACGTATGCTTGTGTTCACTCCAGCAAGCAGATTAGGGAGACTTAACTTGTTCTTGGCATTATGGGAGACCACATGGGCATCTGTGAAACATGAAAAGCAATATATGCCACCCCCCTCCTGCTCTGGCGCTCCGAAGGTGCAGAGATCTTCTTGGCTCATGTTGTCCATTCCTGCTGAAAACAGGGAGAAGCCTGATTGCAGCTTCCTGTGCCAATGGTGAGCATTCAGACTAGCCAAAACTGCCATTAGCGACCTGGGTCACATCAGCTGTGCTTCTGCTCCCTTATTCTTCATCTTCATTTCTCAGCTTGTCCCTGACCCCGTTCTCCTCACCTCCCCACTTTCACTTTGTTCCCATCTCACTTCCCACCATACTACGCTGGTATCTTCAGCAGTCATCACCGTGTCACAGAGGATCCCACCAGTCCAAACTCATTAGGGCTAACTCATGTTAGCCCTTAGCTAACAAAGGGCTCATGAGAAAAACATATTCCCTCAGCCTGTATTTAGACAAAGACATTTCCTATCATGGGTGAGAAACAGACTCCCCCAAGCTTGTGACGCATCATCACAGCTACCAGCAGGACCCCACAGCAGAGCTGATTTCTGGGAAAAAGGGAAAATTAGAAGTTTTTCACTGGCGGTGAGTCATTTGCGCTATGTGAATGTATCCAACCAGCTCTAAAAGGGCTCCAGAACTGGAAGAGAAGGGGAGATGGATGAAAAGAGCATTAAAACATTTTCCCTTTTTTTTTTTGTCATTCAAAAGTTAAATTTCAATTCACCTTTTCTTCTATCAAAATTCGAAAAATAATACACCATGCAGGTTTATTTCTGAGACTTCTTTTCCCCATTCCCCAGATAGTCCCCTAATAGGAGAGGGTAAGCAGCATTTCACAGCTCCAGTGGAGTCCAAATTAGTTTTTCTGGCAACCAAATGCAGTGTCTCCTCCACTGTGCACGCGTGCGCACACACACACACACATCGCTGCCTACAGCATTAACAGATCCTGCCTGAAGTGCAAAGCCAAGGAACCAAAAGGATGCAATGCCAGAATTAAAACTGCCTTGTAGTGTTAAAGCCCCCAGACAAACATTGCATTCTGGTATAAGATTCAATTATGCAACCATATTTCCAAGGAAGTGTGTCTTTAATCTAGGGCTTAGGATGGTGTTCCCTTAATAAGAGGCTCTGCCCTTGTTTTATTTTCTCTTTGTTCACTGTTAGGTGCTATGTACTATGCTCACTGCTGAGACCTTATTCTGAAGACAGACCTGTAGCTTTCTTTCTCCTGTGCTTTTTTTCTGGTGTTCATCACAGGAATGGCTAACTGCTTTTCTCAGTTGAATCCATTTATCTTCCAAAAATGGGACTTGTTATTTCCATTGTAGAGACAAGAAACTCAGGCACGCAGGAATGAAGGTCCAAAGGAATCTCATTCATTTTGGAGCCCCCTTATATTTTCAGCATACATAGCCCAGCCTGCGCAAGCACCACCGTTCCCATTACACTCAGCAGTGACCTCTCTGAATTGGAGCTGTATCTTAGGATGAAGCAAGGGAAAACATGACCCTAAAAATTAGTGAATTATTACCAGGGCAAAGTAAATTCCAACATCTCTTTGGAACTCCCCTTTGAATAACGATGAGATGAGCATTTCTTCTCCAACAGGACCCTGACTCATTGCAGGTTCTGTAAGTAAAGAGGCAGAGGTCCTACAGACAAACATCTTTCTCCCTGCTCCACTCCTATGCACATCCAGATTGAGCAGTGAAAAAGACAGCAAGCCTATTTAAAATGTTTGTAATCAAAGACTTGTCTATAAGAAATTCAGAGAGAGAGGCCTGGCAGAAGTTAACAGATCTTCACCACAATGCTGACTGCAATGTGAAAAAAATTCTCTCTTAATACTGTTGTGACTATCTTTATTCCATGGATGATGAGAAAGAAGACATTCTTAGCCCACTAAAATTTATTCCAAAATGTAAGAAAACTGCATACTACCCCCCACACACACAAAAAAAATATTCCAAACTGAAAGAAAAAAGACCAGGCACCACACTGTCAAGAATAATTGGCTGTGCAAACACAATTTAGGAGGCAGCAGATTTGCAGAACAGTATCTTGGAGTGATGATGAATCACATCCATGAGTCAAGTGTGTCAAGCTTTTCAGGAAAAAAAGCATTTAAGACACCAGGATTATGAATAGCAGTGTCCTTTGCAAAACTCATGAATTACTCTTCCCACTGTAACCTGTCCTAGAAAGGCCTTCTTTGGTGGGCTGCTTTCCATCGGGGGCAATTTAGGCAACATGCACATTTACTTAGGCCTTTGAGTCCTGAGGAGTGGCAAAAAAATGATCAGACATCTGTAAAGATGAGATGGGAGGGGAGACCAAAAGAACTGGAACTGTGTAGTTGAAGAAGAGACCGAGGAGAGAGATGGCAGCAGTTTGCTAATAGGTGGGAGCAGGAAGGAATGTTTTTTTTTTCATGTCACTGACAGATACATGAAAGAAGTCCTGGGCTTAGACTGCAACAACAACAACAGATTTACTTTGGACATTAGGAAGAATGCTGGAGGAGTAAGTACTGCCATGGATTTGCCAGGAGAGAGAAGGGTGACTTCACTGGAGGTTTCTAAGGACAGATTAGGCAAACATATGTCCGAATTGCTTAGGAAACAGGGAACATTTCACGGGAGCAGAGGTACAGGCTGAAGTTCTCCTGAATAAAGCCCAGTCCTCATTAATTTCCAACACTGTGATCCGGAGTGGGGGGGATGCTTGTTCTGCTCAGAGAAACCAGTAACACGACGTTCTTGAATAGGACATTTCCCTCAGCGATATAAGTGAGTGAATAAATGCACAGCGTCAACTGAGCAAACGTAAGCTCTGAGGCGGCGAGGTCAGCGTTTGACAAAAAAAAAAAAAAAAAAAAAAAAAAAAAAAAGCGGGAAACAGGGGTTGACAAGGGGAGGCTGGGGCCCCTCCAGCCTGCTCTAAGAGCTCCAAGAAGCTCCTTCAGCACCAAGGAGAGCGGCCGCCTCCGGCCTTCAGCCTCCAGGCCCGGGATCCTGCCCATCACCGTATCGCCAGCAGGGCCTGCATCTCGGCTGGCCTGCCTCACTCACCTCTGCTGAAATCTCTTCCGAGGAAGCACTTAAATCCAACGAGCAGAACTCTAAGCCACAGGTTAAGCTTTAGCACACCTTGCTACCTCAGGAAGAAAACAGGTAGCTCCACACTGCTGAGAGGGAATGCCCTAACATGTTTCGATCCCACTGAAATGGCAGCAGGTCATTAGCCAAGCTAGTTAAGCAGCTCACCAGTTTGCTGGCCATCCTGCCAGCCAGAAAACCAGCTTGTTCCTTGGGCAGTCAGATGATTACGTTTTACGTTTTCAAATCACCCCTAACAAGCAGGAACTAACTAATGCCCGTAACACCCCAAAGAGCTCTGAATGCTTACTTCCCTCTTGCAGCTAAGGAAACTGAGGCAGAGAGCTTCGCCCCAGGCTACAAAACCCAGTCAGAGCAAAGGAAGAGCTACAGGAAACTCCTGATTCCCAGCCCTGTGTTCACCCCAGTCCCCAGGAAACACATGAAGGATGCCTCTACCATAAGATGAAGCTACCAGCAACCACCAAATCATCAACTAAACCATCAGTCAGCCTAATAATTAGCCAATTCATTAGCAACCACCCAAAGCAGATCCATTCACTCAGGGCTCCATCTAACACTGTACTAGCAGAAAAGCTGGATGGGGGAACCTAAACAAAGAACAAAACAGCAGAGCTTTACCACGGGCCAGGCCCTGGCCAACACACAAGTCAGGAGGAGCGGCCGGCTCTGGTGCCTGGCACTGCGGCCGAGTTTCTCAGAGGCTGATGCACACAGACCCGCATTTTCAGGTCCTGGAGCAGGAGAGGATCCTCTGGCCAGAGAAGGGGAAGACAGGAAAGCCAGCCTGGAACCTGAGTCCCAGCACACTTTCCAGTGGCCAGGGGCAATGCACAGCCTCCTCTGGGCACAGGGAGCAAAGTTTCACCTGCGCTTCTGCAAACTGCTCCTGAGTGGTACACTTCCAGTGTAGAGCTTGTAAAAAAGGAACCTGTCTTTATCACACAGGGCTTGGTGTATGAGCTGCCTTCCTTTTCAAGCCCTTCCTATTAGATCCATTTTCCCACCTGGAAATTAGTAGAGAGAGGGTCCCCACTGCACCAGCAGGGACACAGAAATACCGACAGCAGGCAGGGGACCTCCCAGCAGAAAACGGGGTGAAGCAGGAAAGGCTGGGCACTGCCATTCAGGGTGCCCAGCACCAAGGGCCCAGCATTACTCACCCAAGCACTCTGGAGGCAGAGAGCAGCTACAGTGAAAAATCACAAGATCTTTACGCATGGGAAAGGTTTTCTTTGCAGGTAAAGCTCTCCGAGTGAAGCACCTAGAGATATTTTCTGGAGAACAAGGACTGTTATTGTTGTTGTTGTTACCTAATGCAATTACTATATGTGGGTTCACAAGGGGAAAAAATAGTTATATCTTTAGGACCACTCTATTAGCTAGCCAAGAGCTCTCAAATATCCAACTAAAGATTTTTGGTTAATATGGTTAACTAAAAATCTGTTTAGCATGGAATAAAAAGAAAAAAAAAAAAAAAAAAAAAGCAGTTACATTTATATTTAAAGCTACTTTAGGCATTTAGCCCATGCAATCAAAGAATGAAAGATTAATTTGTAGGAAGCACCAGGAAAAGAGAAGTTTTGAATCCTGGAAAAAATGTGTATGGAAAAAAATGGTTATCTTTATGTAAACTTTTCTTCAATATTTGAGGGATTTCAGTACAAATTCCCTCTATGGAAAAATAAAATAAAATAAAATAAAATAAAATAAAATAAAATAAAATAAAATAAAATAAAATAAAATAAAATAAAATAAAATAAAATAAAAATCACTTGATGTCCTGAAAAACCAAGGCCACACCAGCAGTAGCCTTTCAGGACAGAGCAGAGAGTATGACGTTGTACATATTTGTCTCCCTCGTACTGAAAATCAGAGTGACATTTTCCAAGAGCTTGTTGCAAAAAGATACTTCCTGCACAAATTAACATAAACAATTATTTTCCTCCTTCCAAAACAAAATACTTTCTTCAAGCATGTTGATCAGCCTTGAAGATGCAAGTAGAGGCTCCTAAAAGATTATGCAACTGTGCCCTAACTGCTTGCAGTCCCTAGCTGAGCTCTGCAGCCCACTTTTAGCCTCTGCCTTGCAGAGTGGTGGTGTAAAGGTGGGGGGCACTGGTTCCTGCTGCCTGGGGCAGGCTGCAAGTGGGGCTCCCGAGCGGCTCCATGGGCTCAGCTGAAGGGAGATAACTCCTCACACTGAGATGCACTTGCAACAGTGACACCAAGTATTTGCTTTAGGCTTACCCCTCATGCTAATGCCATTAAAATGGTGTGGCTCAGCAGTTCCCAAAGGGATTATCACGAGCCTCCATTTGAGGATCCTCATCTGACTGGCCCCTGAGCTGCAACTTGATCTGCAGAATGGGTGTCAGGCTCGCCAAGTGCCAAGCGGGGTCACCCCTGCTCTCAAACCACTTCTCCTTATGGAAAATCCTCAGCCTCTGTTGCAGAAGACGGTGAAAAAATACTGATACTGATTCCCTCCCCTCTCCAGTCCCACGGGAAGCCCAGCAGAGCCCCTGCATCCCCAAGGCCCACGCAGCCGCTTGTCCACAGTGCACGAGGAGCAGGCTCGTAGGGAGGCCAAGAAGCATGAAGTGGCCTCCTGCAGCAGAAAAACCTGTGTGAGGATATGTGAAAAATAACCCTGACTTGCTAATCCTAGCTGTGAGCAAACAATTAGCAGGAAGCAGAGGCAAACAGGAAAGCTGATTTAATTATGTGACACTGATACAGCCAGTGAACTGAGGGGAGGGAAGGGGGGAGGTGGGGGGGGGCTGGGGATGTGGGGTCAAAACAGTTTGTAAAAATCTGTTTCACAAAAGCTGTTGTTCCCCTCGGGGCAGAGAGAGATTACCGTGGCTCAGTGTCTATCAAACACGAGAAGAGAATAGGGCCAGGGGCAATGAGACAGCTTCCGAGTATGAAGGGCCCTTCTTCTTCTCCGCAGCAACCAGCAGCCTGCCAAAGAATTCCTGTAAGCTCTCGGCGGCTTTGTGTGCCTGCCCGGGCTGTGGGGAGCACTGCAGCAGGCCTGCCTATTGTCGGCAGGGCTCAAAGGGAGCAGGGCAGAGAAAAGGGGAGCTGGGGGGAGGAAGAGGGCTTAAGGGGGCTTGTTGTTATCAAAGCCGCAGAGGTTATTGTGCCGGAGCAGAACCACGCTGCTTCTGAGCCCCTTCAGTGTGGCTGTTAATGGAGGCGCTGCGGGCAGGCCGAGGGTGGGATGTGCTCCCCGTCAGCTCGCCGGGCTCTCCCTCTGCCCGCACCGTGCCCGCTCGCTGCCTCCAGCTCGGGGTCGGTGTGAGCAGGGGCGGCAGGCGGCCCTGCACCCCGCAGCCCCCTACCCACCCAGACATCCACTGGCTCCCAGCGACGCACCTGCCATAGGCACAGACATACGCACAGCACCAGCCCTGCCACGGGCACCTCCCGGCCACCCGTGGGTTCGGAGAGAAACACGCACACATCCGGATCAGCAGAGACATCTCATTGCTGAAGGCATCCACAGCTGGACGTACGGACACACCTGGGGGCTCACACATGTCCCCCCAACACCTGCGTGCAAGCCCTTCTTGCAAATGCCCATACAAACACGCAGAGTTGGGCAAAGCCATGCAGGGCAGCACAGCAGCGTGCCTTCCTGGGCTTGCACCATGCCACGCATCCACTTCTCTCACCTTGGCCCTGCATTTGCCTTGGGAAAGCCTCAGGTCACTGCCTCACAGACCACGAGCTCATGGTAGAGCTAGCAGAAGGGATGCTAAGCCATGCTGCTTTCACAGCTTCATCTGCGCCAGAGGACAGAAGAAGCTGAAGGCCTTGGGAAGTGAGAGCCTCAGGAAAGGACTGGTGAGCAGAGGACAGCTGGCAGCTCTGTAAATGCTGTTGCAGTGTGTTGTGCACTAAGAGCTTCCCCAAAGGCTGCTCCAAACACCCTCCAAAGACCCCAGCAGAATGGACGAAGGGCCTGGTGCTGAAACTGGGACACGTCTTCAGGGCTGAGAGAACCGGGGTGAGCAGCAGCAGGAGCCGGGTGCCAGCTCAAACCCTGGCCTGACTCAGATGGGAACAACTGGGCATTGGCAGGAGGTGTTCCCAAAGCCCAGCACGAGTCCCACAGGCTCCGTGTGGGATCCATCCAGCCTCCTGCTGTAGGAACCAAGCCATCACACTTAAAACTACAAAAGAAACTTTTCATGGGGATCAGAGCCTCCACCTACTTTATTCCATACAGCCTTGCCCAGGGGACATACCAGCTGAAGCCAAGACCTTCACAGAGGTGGGAAATCCCAGGAGCCTGGCCACTTCTCATGGTAAGTTTGGCTGTAGAAGGAAATCTCTCTGAAAGAGCTCAGCAAAGCCTCCATTCTTCTGGACCAGGAAATTTTCTTTCCTCTCACGTCACCCACCTTGCTCCACAGCGGCCAAACCCACATCTGCCCACAGGTCTGGTGGAAACAGCCTTCAGCTGCCAGCAGGGAGCCGGCACCTCACCCAGCACCCAGACCTTCTCCTGTCCCAGGGTGCCCCCATCTGTGCTCCTGCAGAGACGTTGACGCACCACCTCGCCCTGCCCGGCCTCTCACAAACACCCAGGTGCACACACGCGAGGTGAGGCCAACGCAGCCGCTCGTGGCTCCTTCTCCCAGCCCGGGCCTCATCCCTTCTCCTCCCGCAGCCACCCCAGGCCAGGCCGGGCAGGGAGAGGAGCAGGGGAGGAGGAAGGGGTACCCCGAGACGGGGAGCAGCGGCGTCCCCCAGCCCTGGCAGGAAAATAGGGGGGCCGAGGCGGCGGGGGAGGGGACGGAGGCGAGGCAGGGAGGGCTTCTCATTGTGAGGGAAATTTTATTTTTAACAGATGCTAAGGCAGATGGCACAGAATTAACAGAAAATGGGAGAGGAAAAAAGAGGAAGAACATTACTGGCTCCAGAGAGAGTGGACATTAAAAAAATAAAGAATAAGGGAATGAAAACAAGTTTAAGTACTCTCTCCAGAGGAGGGGGGGAGGGAAAGCGTGAGGCAGAGCAGGGACGAAGCAGCGTGATAATAACCAAAGGCGTGAAATTGCAAAAGTAAAATTTGTGGCACTCGGGAGGGGCTGATAAGGCCCCAGCTTCATTGCAAAACTCACTCAGAAATTACTGATGTGATGTTTTAGCCTTTATCATTAATAATAATCGAGAGTGGGGAGCGGGGTGGGGGCGCCTGAAACAAAGAGGGAGAGAAATCGTGCGAGCATCGGAAACCTGGGGAGGGAGGCAGAGGCGGGAGCTGGGGGAGAGGAGGGGTGGGGGAGAGGACCAAAGAGGGGTTCAAATGAGGGAGAAGAGGGACAAGAAGGGAAGGGAAAGGTGGAAAAAAAAAAAAAAAGAGAGAGAAAAGAAAAAAAAAAAAAAAAAGGAAAGGAAAGGAAAGGAAGCAATAACAGACAAAATAAAAAATAGGAGGAGGAAAGCGATGGAGGAGGAAGGTTAAAGAACACAAGGAGAACAAAGGGAAAGACAGGCAAAGAGGAGTTTGGGAAGAAAATGCCAAAAAGTGAGCGGGGTGAATGAATGAGAGGTGAGAGTGAATGAATGGAGAAATGACAGCGGAGATGAAATAGCGGGAGCAGACAGACTGCAGGACAGGGAGCGAGAGGGGGGAGACAAAGAGATATGGCCCTGCCACTCTCCTCCCAAATTAATCGCGGATACATCAACCCGAGCCACTAAAACAGAGCTATTATGAATGGGTTAGTCACAGGTGGAGTTAAAGGCCTACAGAGGGATATTAGCCAAAATTGAGTGGCTTTTAATTTCTTTCTAACGAGAGATTGTGGCTGGGGAGCCAGACACTGCCTCGGCTCGGCTAGGCCTGCAGGCAGCGACACACAGGCGCCGGCAGCTCCCCGCCGCCGCGCGAAGCCAGGCGCGAGCTGACCTGTGCCGTACGCGCAGCGAGGTGGAAACGGCGCACGGAGCCCACCCGCCTGCTCCGCGGGACGAGGTGGCACGGCCACACAGGGGACAGCGCCGGCTGGGACCCCCTGGGCTGCTCTGCCTCTGCCGTGTCCCCATGCTGGGCTGTGTCGATGGATGGACGTGGCTCCAGAGCGTCGCGGCCCGTCAGCGGGCTGGGGGATTCGCGGTGCCCGGCGGGGTCCTGCCGTTACCGGGAGGAAGTTCCCCTGGAACCGCAGCCGGCTCATTGCCCTCCTGGAGAGAGCGGGGAGCTTCGACACAAGACCGGGACATCTGGGTTCTATTTCTGGCTCTGCTGCTGGCAATTCACCACATTTCTCCGTTTTCCCATCTGCTATCTGGGAATAATGCAGTATTGTTAAAACTGAGCACTTAAAAATGATGAATCAGACCGTCTCCCCGTTCTGAAACCATGACATTGGTTTCAAAAATTGTGACACCTTCAAGAAGGATCAGGCCAGATGGAGGAGGGCTCATGCAGCTCCTGAGAACCCAGTCTGTGGGGCTCCTGTTTTCATGCTTGTCTCCACAGCTGTAAGGCTTAGGAACAGGTTTCTCCCTTTTCCTGAGCTTAAAGCTCACAGCTCATCTCGCCACGTGATGTTGGGATGGTGCAAAAAAGAAATAAATAAAATCTCTAGAACCGGCAATACGAAGTAACACAAATGTTTTGCCTCTAGAGCCATGGGCAGATTTTCCATGAAAGCCTCTTCCTTCCCAAAGTATCAATTACAACCAAAGAGAGGGGTCACTTTTAACAGCTCTTTCCCCCTGAAGCATTTTTGGAGAGGGGAGAAAAAAAGAACACAAAAAAAAGTTGTGGAACCTGGCAACATCCAGCTCTGACATTTTCTAAACAAAAACATTTGCTTTATGATTGAAAATGACTTTTCATTTTTAAGTTCTAGACCATTTAGGTTTAAAAGAGGCTTTGAAATGGTAAAAAATTGCACTGGGAACAAAATATTTCACTTGATCTGATTCAAAATTTGAGGGCTGGGGTGTAGGGAGTGGGAGATAGAATCAGGATGAGAATTACATTGTTCTTTTGCAAAAGCATTATGTATTTTGATATCTTAGCTCATTTTGGAGCAGAAGTAAGTGCAGTTCACAAATTCTCATAGAAAAAAAAATAAAAAAATAAAAAATCTGTACTTATTTCATCCTATTACCCATACGATCCAGCCTAAATAAACCTGCCACATGCTTTCATCTCACTGCTGTTTGAGTACTTGCACTTCTTACCCTTTTCCAAGCCGAACCCAGACTCGCTTGTGATAGCTATGGAAGCCGCTCAGGAGTGGATGGGCTTTCAGGTGAAAGACACAACCCAGATGAGCTGGAAAGCACACGTGGTCTCGAAGCAACAGAAACACTTTTGGAGATGGATGCGAAGTCAGGAGGAAGCACTCCTGCAAACTGGGGTGAGCTCACAGGACAGTGACACGGATGCTCAGCGGTACGTGGGTTTGTACAGGTGGTGCTGTTTATGCAACATGTATTGTACGTGTGCTAACACACAGCACCCTGCAGAAGCTGCTCGTAATGCGTGGAACGTCATGTGAAATCTGGTAACAACAGCCATGTCTAATGAGGAGGATTCACATCTGGAAATCACCTGCTAACTCATCTGAGAAGAATTCATAAACTTGAGAGACAGCCAATCTTAGTGGGGAGGTAAATCTCTATCGCCTGTCTGGATCATCCTGACACTCAGATGCAGAAACTTTATCCTTCTAATGAAAGAGCCTGCTCAGAGATGGGAGGCTCTTCCCGTGAGGGTGTCACCCTTCACTGGGAGCAGAGGACCCAGAGGCAGGCTGCTGGGTTCCAGCCTCAGCTCAGCTTCAGCACTTTGCCTCCAGCTCCATCGGAAAACAAGAGCAGCTGCCAGGTGCATTTGGCTTGGGGCTTTCGTTCATTTAAAACACTGTCAGTCTACCTTTCTTTCAAAGGCACGAGAGAAGTACAGAGAAGTACCACGTGCATTTTTCTCTTAGTTGAACAGTGAGTTGGACTGGGAGAGGTGGGCAGTGCTGGAATCCAGCTTGTCCATCTGCTGAGCCTCCTCCACATCTACAAGGACAAGAATCTCTTTTCTACCCATCAGGGAAACAGCCTCATGGCATGACGTTCAGCCTCTGGGGAGGATTTACTCGCTCTGAGATGGGAGGCCTCTAAGAATACCCTTATAGTAGACAGCAAAGCAATGCCCTAACATGATAACATCCTGGTGGGCAGAGGAAAGCAGGCCTAAGTGATCAGAGCACGTGGAGAGCACACAACGAACAGACTGGAGTGGGACATAGCCCCAGAAACCAAGCAGAGAACAATGCCAGCATACTCCTCACTCACCAACCCCAAATTTCCACGTGAGGGTTTTCCAGCCCACTTAAGCAGGAGTGCTGGATGAGTCTGCATTTCCTGCTGATATTCTTCTTCTGTCGGCATGGCGCAAGGACCATTCCCCTGTCAGGAAAGCCTTTTTCTGTGTGCCCCGTTCCCCCCCAGGTTGCCAGCTGAGGCCGCTCCCTGGAGAGCGACACTCCTCCCCGAGTCTATTAAAGCTCAATTACCGGGGGCTGAGTGGCCTCGTTGTCTGGCAAAGGGAGGCAGGATGCTCCTCTCCCTCCCAGGGTCGGGGCTGCTTTACCAGCCCAGCCGGCTCGCCTCTCTGTATCCATTTAATAAGATCAAATCAAGTACAAGAGGGGAGGGGAGGATGGCAGCGAGAGGAAAAGCTGCAAGAAGGCCGCTCTGAAAGCCGCCGGTGCCTGCCTAGGCAAGGCTGGCTGGCCCGCTGATGACAAAGGGTGCGCCACTGATTTATGCCACAGGCACAAAGGAGCCATCCTGATTTACACCAGCAGGGACATCCCGGCCCTCATGACCCACCAGCATCTCCCCGTGCCAGCCCAGCGTGGCATCCGATCCAGCGGTGCTTCCCAGGGACCAAACCCACTCTCTCCTACGCGCTCCATTTCCATTCTGCTGCCACACTGCTCCCCAGGAGGTTTTGCATCTCCAGCAGTCAAGTCCTGGCCTTCCCCGCACACTGGCAGAGAGCCGTCATCAACGCCAACACAGAAGTTTCTATCAGGGATAAATAGCTTCCCTCCCACCTACACCCTCCCTCCTTGGATGTGTCTTCTGGGGTCTACGTCCACAGACGGAATTGCACAAATAGATCAGTCACAGAGATAGCAGTCGTGTTTCATTTGTTACTGAGAATCCTTATGGGCAAAGAAAATAAGAGAGGCTGAAAAAAAATGTAAAAGCATTTATTTCGCCCTCATCCCTTAAGGACCCATGTTTTCCAAAGCTGCTTACATCAGTGAAGAAGGTGGGGGTGAGGGAAAGGAGGACACACTCGTCTGCTGAAGGTCTAACTTCAGTTTAGTTTGTCTCCAGCATGGTCCACAGGACTCTGAATGTCACACAGACAGCAAGAGGCAAAACCCTCTGGAAAACATCCTTTATCCTCATCCCACACTGGGAAACTGAGGCAGAGAAGAAGCCTGGCAGCCATTTACATCTCTCAGAGATGCGCCTGAGAACCAGAGACAGGTGAAGCAGGTCCCCTAAGCACTAGGCTGCCTGTCTTCCTTGGCAATCCATGACACCTGCCACCAGCCTAGGAGCAAGGGAACAGAAGAGGGAAACTCATCAAGTGCAAACCACTCACAGGCATCACGGAACAGACATTCGGTCCAGAAGGGTCTGCGCAAAATCCCATCTCCACAATGCAAATCACCACTCAACCCTAAGACACCCTGGAGGCCTCTGGCAGAGGGCACAAACCCGTCACATCACACCACAGGGCAGCTTTCTGCCTCTCGACTGGACGCCAGAGCATCCCTCGCTCTTCTGCAGCACCTTCCTCGCTGGGGCTCTCCAAACACCATACCTATTTTCTGGCCGAGAGCAGCGAGGCCAGCAGCAATTGGTACTTTCTCAGTCCCACCAAATCTGTCGCTTCAGACTGGACAGAGGAGGGATGTGGGCATTTCATCTGGTAAAGAAAGCATGGAAGTGCAGTGGCAAAAACCAGGGTGTTGCTGCAGGTGCCCAAAATGCCATTTGTCCACTTCCCTAGCTTCAGGCTGAGCCTTGTGATACTTGCTGCTTCTCTCCAGACGTCAGCTTGTGCAGCTGTGATATTTCAGGAGATATGCATTCAGAGGGGGAGGCATGGAAGGGCAGAGATACAACTGGTCTTCAATGGGAGAAAACTCAACAGGTTCAACAACCGCAGGCGGCAATACAAGCCAGAAGAACATCACACTGAAACTGGTGGGGTTCTGTTTTGTTCTGTAGCTCACTGCTTCCAGAAATGCTGAACAAAATCTCCCACAGAACAAAACCCTTTCACCCACATGAAGAGCACAGGAGGTCCTGCGTGCCCAGGGTGGGCAGCAAGGGAACGCCTCACCCCCTTTCCATTCTGAAGAAGCCCAGAGTGAAATGGATCCCTGCTGCCTGAGCCCAGGCTCATCCACTCTAGACGAGAGGAACTGTACTGGGCTGGTGATTAAGGGAGAGCTGAGCCTTCGTTTAAGAGCAGTCTTGGCTTTGTGCCGTCCCTGGTTGAAAATCTTCAGAGCCTCAGAGGTGAATGTGCTCTTGCTGGAAACAGAGAAGGGGCAGGGCAGCAGAGGAGCCAGTCCAGCCTGCTGTGCAGTGGCACGGGAGAGCTCATGAATATCAGTCCCATGCCCTTCTTAGCTACCCGTGTCCAGAGATCCAGCCTCCTCCCACCGAGGTGGCAGGACTTGCCACCATAAGCACCTTAGCCAAGCTGACCAGCCAGCAGCATCTAACACCAGAAAGCCCCAGATCAGATCCAGACTTGACAAAGCCATGGTCCGGGGCAGCAACTGGGAAGCCTGGTGTGCCACACTCCTAGAAGGGGCCCTAAGGCATCATCCCCCTTCCTAGGGGGCAGAGGGAAACCATGCCCCCCATGCCCAGACATCTCCCTGGAGCTCCACACCTAAAGGAGAATGGGGAGAAAGGGGGAAAGGGGGAGTCATGGGGAGGGGGTCTCCTGCCACAGACCAGGGGAGGGGGGTGTTAAAAAAAAAAAAAAAAAAAAAAAAAAAAGATGGAAGAGAGGCAGTGAGCAGAGGCAGAGAAAGAAAGAAAAAAAAAGAAAGAAAGAAAGAAAAAAAGGAGTGGGAAGGGAGAAAGTGAGAAAAAGAGAGAGAGTGAGAAAAATGACAGGAGCTGAATTTTCGGCGCCCTCACTTTAAATCAAGATAAAAGACTGAAATGGAAAATAACAGTCCAGAGAAACCCCTGGACGGCTTTGGGCGTTAATGGAAACACATGGCTGAAGGCTGTAGTGTTGTCAGCTTCCCCGTGCTCTGACATTCCTTTCTGATAATCCGGCCTGCCATAAAATTAGAATAGCAAATACCTCCTGACAAAGATGCATGTTTCCCTCTATTGTGCCATCATAAAAAAAACTCCGCTGGTGACTCGAGGAGCCGCAAACTTCAATTTAAATTTACAGTGCGGCGGAAGGAAAGTGATATGCACTCAAAAATTTTAATAACCTATTAAGTTACGACTTCAATTTCATTTTATGAATATTTTCCTTGGGGAGCAGTGCTATCACAGAGAAAGATAGAAATTTAAAAAAGATAAATAGTGCCATTAATCTCCAACATTTCTCTTCCATTATCCTTGAAAATTAGGAGTTATTTTTGTTCAGATCTTCATGTAATTAGCTCCCTACACTTGATTCACTAGCCAGAAAATGACCATGTTCAGAAAATTAAAAATTTGTCATTAAGTGGAATTTAACATAATATCATTTATCTTTATCTATTCCCCAGCTGACAGCAGGAGCCTTGGAAGTGATACAGGCTTCTGTGTCAGAGAGTGGAGGCAAGTCCTCGACATGAGAGGGAGAGCGCGGGAGCGTGGGGGGGAGGCTGCGAGGATGTGGGAGGGGAGAGGGGGAGCGTGCAAGACAAAAAGGAAGTCAGGGATGGAGTCAGAGGAAGAGGGGGAGAAAAGGAGGAGTGGGGCGTGGGAGGAGAGGGAAAATGCAGGCGCGGCGGAGGAGCCGGGCAGACCGCGAGGCAGGACGAGGGGCTGGAGGGGTGAGGGAGAGGAAGGCAGAGGAGGGTGGCGAGGAAGGGGTGAATGGCAGAGCGAGGGAAGGGCCACCATGAGCTGACTGGATGTCAAAATAAGCTGGGCCGGGGGACTGGGGAAAGCCCAAGCCAGCAGGATCCCCAAGCAGGGGTGCTGCCTTTGGCTGGGCTGCATGGAGGCCAAGGCTGGTGGCCGCTTTCCTGCTGGTGGCTCTCTCCAGTTTTTCACCTGCCCAGCTTACCAGCCCCACGTGGAACACAGGGCAGGACCCCACAGAAAGCCTCATAAAGGCCAGAGGGGGGCTTTTGCCACATATTAAAGACCCAGATCCTCCACTGGTTACAAGATGCAAATGAATACTGGATGTCAGCAGACCTCCTCCTCGTCACGAGTGTCAGAGCGACCCACCGAGTACCCCCACCAGGTCATTATCACCTCGTGCAGAAGGGAAACCGAGGCAGAGCAGGGCTGACGTGCCCAGGGTCACGGGAGTGGTGGCAGAGCTGGGCCTGGAGTCAGGGCCTCCTGCCCTAACTCGCTTTGCTCTCCCTTCCCCGCACACCTGCAGTACGCCGAGGCCGGCTCTCCATCAGGGGCTGAGCCACAACGTGGGCAAGAACTTCAGCTTCTCGGTCCCTCCCGTGGAGCAGACCCATCAGCCTCCTAACCATCTCATTTAATCTTTGTCTCTCCTACCCTCCGCGACGAGATCTGATAAAATATCTCTCTGGAGAAAATGAAAGAGAATAGGTGGAAGGAAGGAGAAGAACACCATAAAGCAAACACTATGGGCAGGAGCTATTTTAAATAACTGGCTAGCTAAAAAAGCCAAGGACATTAGCTACTCAGCAGTTCCATCACAAGAGCTCGTGCTATTTTAAGCAAATCTCTTCACCTCTCTATTCTGGCTTAAAGTTTGGGGATTTTTCCACTCCTCCCAGAGAAGTTTTGGGGAGTTTTATTTAACTGCATTCCTGCCTCATACATCTTGATTTTCAAACTTTGTGCATACATTTTATTCGTATTTTGCTTTACAGGTACTGTAAAGTGGGAGAGGGAGAGAGTCATAAAGATTTGCACTTCCTCAGAAAGAAGGGATTTTTCTGCAGATTAACGACCTTGCACTCTGCTACGTATTCAGTGCAAGATGTTACACAGGCTTTTCACAAATGTCTGCTGGACAGTGCACGGTATATTATAGATCTGTACAACAAAAGGGTATAAAACAGCAGAGGAACATTCCAGTGCAGACACTTAACATCATGCTCCGTGGCTGTGATTTTTAATGCAACCAAGGGAGTTAGGTACAAAAAAATCTCTCACAATAGCAGTCTCCTCACAGGTTCCTGCAAGCCGCAGTTGTCAGCCATAAAGCACCAGCCCATGTGCATCAGCCTATTTCTTTCTACCTATAGAGAAAGCAGGTGGGTGAGGTCATTGCGCTGATCCTACGGCTGGACACGTGGAGATGTCGAAATGCTCTCAGTGGTTTATCACACCGCCAGCAGAGCTGGGCATGGGACCCAACAGCCCTGCCTCATTTGGGTAGGAAACACCTCGGGAATCTCCCACGGCCAGCTGGGGGACGCAGTGCTGCCCTGTGGCTTGGGCAGCTTCTCCACCTGCTGTGCACGTAGCCTGAGCCGGCAGCAGCAAGCCATAGGTCTGCCTGCTGATTTTCACTGAGTACTGGTCATGGCTCTAGATCAACTCCTGAGCAGGAATAAATGAAAGCAGCGGCTGCAGCACTTGCACACAGCGAGGTGGGAGTGGTGGGGTCTGTGGGGTGGTTTCCTGGAGACCCCACGCTGCACCCATGTCCCTCTCCGGTCTGAGGGATGAGTCCCAGCATCCAACCCACATCACCTGCCACAGTGCTGCAGAGCAAAGTCCCTCCAGACAATGGTCTGAAATGCAGAGAATCACCTCGTACTGCCAGTCCTTCTCCAAGAGGCTGGTTGGGACAGTCACAAGCCTGGAGGGCCCAGGAGGTAGAGAAGGAAGGCTGAGCACATCTCCACATGTACTGGAGAGATGGTCCATGGAATTGATTCTTGGTCATTGTGGGGCACCTACCCATGGCCCCGCTGATCTGACCCACAGAGACTCCCGTCACGTATCTCCCTTCTGTCCACACCAGGGCCTGTCCCTGACCGGGAGCTGCGGATGGGATCTCCTCTTACAGCCCCATGGCCCAGACCTTTTTTATTTTGTGTATCCCAGAGCATGCTCTTTCCACCCTGGCTTTTTAACAGCCCATTCCCCCAGATCTCCTCCCTCACAACCTCCCACTTAGCCTCACGCTCCTCCTCTGCCATCCCTCCACACTCTTCCTCTTGCCCTTTCCCTTCATTTTCTCTCTTCACTCTGCTCCTGCCCTCTCTGTTCTCTACTTCTAAAGCTATTTGATTCACTGTAGTCTTAGAGCAGAGGCTCAAGGCCCCTCCTCTCTTACCCACTCATTCTATCGTTTACCAAAGTACCTTCACGTTGCTCCCTCGGTCCCTTGACCTGGTATCTGCTCCCCAAACACCAGCTAATTCCCCCTTACCACTCCCTTTGAAGCCTGCTCTGCTCCTCTCCTCCCCACTGCCCTCCTCTCCCCACTTCAACTCCTTTCTACGCCCGTACAGGCAAAGCCAGCCTCTTCTCTCCCTCTCCCCCATGCAGCCCCTGGCCCATCCCCTCCTGCCTCTCCCAGCCCTTTCTCATGCTCCCCCTCCTCACCAGAGCCTCAGCGCTGCAGCCTTAAAGCAGGATAAATGGATATGGATATTGTACAATAAAACCTTCAGAATGGAGAGTTTTGTGCAAGTGAACAGCAGCCAAGCCTGAGAGACTGAAAATTGGATAAAGGGATTAAAACAGTAGCACATTAACAGGAGATTTAGAGTGTAATAAACTCATTTCATAATAATATGTGCGTTGGGGCTGGTAATAAATCATCGCGGGATCCCTGCCTTCCGCGGTGCCGGAACGAGGCAGTGACCCGAAAGCGGGGTAGGATTTCAGCGAGATGTGGATTAATTTCACAGGGTTCTTGGCCAGGAATAGAGCGGCTGTGCCATTGCTGTACAGCTGCTGCTGCTGCTACTGCTGGCTTTTTACAAAAAAAAAAAAAAAAGAAAAAAAAAAAAAAAAGGAAACAAACAAAACCAAACAAGAGGACCTGCCAGGACTGTCTGGCACGTGTGTTTGTGGAGAGAAGTGGTCAAGTGGCCTTCACCAGCACAGCCCCAGAGGCCAAGCATCAGCACTTCTCAGTCACCTCCCCAGACAGCAACATGCCCCCTTCCCATGCGGAGTCATAGGGTAAAGAAGATAAAACAGCAACAGGGAAGAAGCCAGCTAGACAAAAACGTGAGTCGAAGTCACGACATTTAGCGGCCCAAATACCTATGCATCTTTGTCAGGAGGTATTTGCTATGTTATAACACTAAAAGGAAGTCAAAAGAATATAACAGCCACACGTAGTAATGTATCAGCCTGCTGGGGAGCCCATAATGCAGCCCTCGGTCAGGTGGGGATTGGGAAGGGCTCAGACCCCACTTGTGTCCGCTCAGCAAAGCCCATGGAAAGCTACAAAATAGATGAAGCCTCAGACCAAGACAGGGAGGAGAGAAGCACGCTGGAATGTTCCCAGAGAAAGAGTACAGATGGATCAAAGCCATAATGCAATTAGGTGAGGCAAGGACTTTGAAGCAAGAGGTAATAAAGGAATAAAGAACAGAAAAATGCAGTACAAGTGTCCTAGAATAAAAAACAAAGGGCTTGAGGAGGCCCTGGGGAGATAGGACAGCATGATCAGTTCAGAAGCGAGTCGGGGTAACAAAAAAGCTTCCCAGGAGAGGAAGCACTGAGAAACATACAGCAATCAAGTAAGGCACTGGTCCAGGTGACAACAGAGCTGGTCTCTACTTGCCGTCGCAGCCATGGAGCTTGCCCAGCTGGTGAGCTCTCAGGGAAGGAACGCTTTGCTTTCCATAACCCATGAGAGTGTGGACCAGTGTCTGTGAGAAAAATGCATGGAACACCTTGATACAGATGGAATTAGACATGAAAATGAACCTGGCAGAAGAAAAGACAGGATATGGGCCACCCAATGGAAATTCTCTATGCATAAACCAAGGCACAAAGAAGGGAAAGGTAAATTTAGATGAGAGAAACAGGACGTTGTGAAGACTGAGGAGGAGGAAGTGAATGGCCAGCAGACCAAAACTGAAGTCTCAAAAGGAGACTTAAGGGCTGGAGACCTGTAGATTCATAAAGATTTTTCTTGGCAGGTAACCCCTGCCAAGAGGGTTATCACCACAATGCTTATTTAGTCAAAGCCAGAGTCACAACTCCGAGCTTCCCTGAAAATATTATGTTGTGTTATCCAAACACAATGTTGGAAAAAGTCATCAGCTCATGAATCAGCCATCTACCTGCATGAGCTGAGGATGTTCAGACCAAACTGCATGTAAACACCCCTCAAAAGGCAGTCCAAGCCTTGCAAGAAGCTTGCACATGAGGCAAAAAAGCTATGTTCATGTGCAGGTTCTCTTTAGATGTGTGGTGGCTGCTCAAAACTCACCTATGATGCACAAATGTCTCACGGAAACCCTGCTTCTTTAACAAGGGGAGTTCTGCAGCATCACACAGGTGCACGCAGAAGACACAGCAAACACCTACAACATTTTTACAGGAGCATACTGGGAGGCAAGAGAGGCATCCCTGGACTTTTAAAGAGGTATTTGTCACACCACATCTCTGTTTTTCTCTCGCTCCTCATCTATTTTCTCTTTGACTGTAAGATCCATTGTACTTAGTGGGAGCTTTGCAATCAACATTCGCATACATGTAAGTCCAGCTGGGAATCAGCACCAATAAACTGAAAAAAAACAACAACACACTTCTTCAAGGCCAAGGCTCACAAGTTTCTGAGGGCAAGAGCTGCTTACCTGCTCCATCACATGCTTACGTTTGAATGGCCTGGAGAATACCATCTCAAGGGGCTCCAGGGAAAGCTACTCTAGAAGGACGGATCAAGGGAAAATTCAAAAGAAGGAGAAAGGCAAGACTACAGTAAGTAAATAGGGAAATGAGATTCAATCAGGCAGAAGGGCTGAGTGTCCCAGAGCTGTCTGAGAGGTTCAGGGAGTCAAGGGACAAAGAACGGGTCCCAGCACTGCTTTGAAAGTCATGCCCACAGATGTCCGAGATACAATCAGAAGAAATAAATGGACAAAACTTGAGGTCCCAGCAGACTGAACTCCCCAACCTCTACCAAGGAAGCTACCCTATTTGCAAAACATGGCATGGCTGAATAAAAACAAAGCATTTCATAGCCAGCGCAGAGGAGCATAAGCAGCCAGCACTACACCAAAGGCCTGGTTCTCACCCCATCCCAGTGAGGCCACCAGCCTGGCTGGGGAACAAGGGTCCTGCATGAGGCTGTTGGTCCAGCCTGGGCCAGCTCCTGGTCACTGTCATGGGTTGGAGAAGATGTAACAGAAGCGATATGGATCTCCTCATTGCTCGAAGTGCCCAGCTGGGATGGGGCACGTCTGGCCTTGTTCACCTTTGGAATCACTCGGCTAGGACTCGAGCTTGGCTCTGCCCTTTGCTGCTTGTGCCTAGCACACAATTTTATTAACAATACCAGGTCACCTTCTCTCCTGCTGGTTTAGATCAATCAGGTTAACAACCACTCAGAAAACCCCCATGATATTTATGCAAACATCTCGATGCACCCCCCACACATTTTGATTTCCATGAAACTGTGCTGTGTTTTGAGGAAAAGGTTTCACCAAAAGTATTCCAGACAGTCCATCCTTCCCAGTTACCTGCTTCATACTTCTGGAGGACTATGGGGAATACTTACTACAAAACACATTTTTGTTTTGAGCTGCTGCTCAGCACAGCGCTGAGTTCAGAGCTTCAGCCAACACCACTGATGCTCTATGGCCTGAAGACCTGCTGCTGAGGTCTCGTTGCTTTGATTTACCCCACACCTAGCAGCTCTACTATAAGGCAAGGGTTAACTTCTTGCTTTGTAGCATTATAAATGACCGAAAAAAAAATCAACACCTATCATAGCAATTTTTTAATCACTCAGAAGAAAGATGTGCAGTAAGCAATGGGGTGGGTGGTTGTTTTTTCCTTAACAGAAAAAGACCTGATTTAAAACCACATTTTTTAAAAACAAAAGTGGACAAGGGGAAAGTCGGGAGCCCCCCAGCTCCACCCCGGGTGGCCAAACAGGGCTCCCCATGAGGTGACAGTGCCCGTGAGCAGGGCCCGGGGCCGCCACCACCTGGGGTGTGAAGGCCGAGGCCCTGGTGCCGCCCAGAGCCCGGCGGGAGGGGGTCGCGCAGGTGAGCAGCGCGGCGCCGCCGCTCGTCTAAGCTGGCTTTCAGTCATTACCGCGGCTCTTGCCACATCACTGAAGTGTAAATTCACTCAGTAAATCACACCGGCTCCACCGTTGCAAAATAGTACTCAAGAAGCACTAATAAAGCAGGAGAAATTGGATTTGCATTGAAGTCAACCTGCCACTTCAGCTGTCAGTCACTGCCAGTCAAGGGCTTGTGAGCCCCATCCAAGCAGGCTTCCCGGAGGGCAAACTGGCCTGGGGAGCTCGGGAAGCCGAGGGGTGGATGCCAGTACTGCTCAGCCCAGGACTCCACGTTCCCTCTCCCCACACACACACACCAGAAGAGCCAACACGGCCCAGTCTTGCACTACAAAACCTGGAGGCCAGGGACCCACCGCAGTACGTTACTCTGAAGAGTGAACCGGAGAGCCAGGGGGCTGTAAAGCTCCTCGATTTGTCTCCTGCTGGATGCAAGGCAGGTGTTTCCTCCCACCCCCTCACTAGGTGATACCTAAGGAGAAAATTCCAGAAATGCTCCAAGCAATTTGACAGAGCATTTCAGCTGGAAAATACTGGGAGAATGGATCTGGAAATGCTGAAGGACCTGAGTTCAATGTCCTCCAATGGTACTGCTTGGCTGTGAGTCAAAACAACTTCCTTCGTGCAAAAATGGACCACCATCAGAAAAAGGGCTAAACAAGGCTAAAATAAAAGATAACCTTTTTTTTTTTTTTTTTTTTTTTGCTTAAATGGAAAGACTTAGGTAGCCCTAAAATGACTTTTTGTTGTTGTTCATTCCACCAAACCTACTGAAACATTTTTGGTACCCTTTGCTGCCACCTGACTTTCTAACCAAGGGTCTGAGCCCCACCATAAAGCAGCCTCCACATCTCTCCCTCCCTACCCCAGCTCCTCAGGCAGTGCCTGCAGAGCCGGCACTGATGCAGGCACCCAGCACCGTCCCACTCCCAGCTGGCAGTACCTCCTAGAGAGACCCACACTGGTGTGGCTGGGCCTGGCCGAGGCAAGCAGCACGACACAACAGGAACTGGCAAACCCAGAGTGACAAAGGATTCAGCAAAGGTTAGCCTCTGACAGGGCTTTAGAACATTCACATTCAGTGAAATGCAGATAGCAGAAGCTGGCACAAGAAGTCTTATGGCATCAGTAACTCAGCAGAGAAGACAAAATACAGAGTATGAAGGATCTGGTGGGCAGGCAGCAGCAGGCAACCCTGGGAGCAGAAATTACCAGCAATCTTGTTCATTACAGCTGATCCAAACTTATCCAGGATGCCAATTTTGATTTATGCTATTTTTCTTCTTCTAAAAGCTGTCAATCCTGGTGAATTGTTGTTCTAACCAACGTATAATACAATACTCAAAACTACAACTTCGTTCCACTTGTAAAAAGAAAGAGCAACTCTACAAAAACAAAACAAAACCACAAAACCTTTTCATGTTGACGCCAGTCTTCTCCCACACATACACACAGAAAAAAGAGAAACAAAGAGAAAGATCTGTAAACGTGTTTTGTTTGTTTGTTGTTGTTTGTTTTTTATTTAATGAATGAAAACGTAAAGGTAAAATGAAACATCTAGCAATGCACAAGGGAGCATAAGGGATGTTTTTACATTAAAGGTTAGGGCTGTTTCATAACACTCCCCTTCTTCACTAAGATAAAAAAAATGACTCATGAAATAAAATTAAAGCTATCATTAAAGCCACCTGATTCATTTCCCCACAATTGGGGCATAGGTACAACGACCTCCTGCAGCAGTTTCAGGGTTGCCCCGTTGGAAAGGGCTACCTTTCAGGGCACCTTGCAGCTATGTGGCTGGTGAGCTAAAATACACCATTGATTATTTTTTTTTTTTGTCACAAAATGTCATTGCAATGCAGTTGCATGATACTGTGCTGGCCAGAAATCACCTTCAAGACAGGTTAGTGGTATGACATGGTACATCGTCAACAGTAAATCTGGGCTGGGAAGCAATAATCTATTCCGATGCTGATCATTGAGGACATCAGAATCAATTAAATGCCTGCTGTTAATCATGCTACCTGGCCTACAGACAAACCACCTTGTTTTGTAACCTTCTATGCTTTTATTAGCTGAGCAGGCTCATATTAGGTTGACTTTTGGATAGGAGAGCTGCCAAGACCATGGAGTATCGATAGAAATTGAATTAATGTATTCAAGCAGTGACTCCATTCTTAGAGACTGAACCCTGGGGAATTCTAGTGAGTGCTGCTCAAGTGAGCTGTGAGCTCAAATCTTTGATTTTCTGCAGTCAACGCTTGCCACCTGTTGGAACGACCAGCCACGTTTACTAGAGTGGCATTACCAAGTTCCTGTGGGGTCCTCCCTGTTTAAATTCCAACTAACCAGAAGGCAGAGTTGTCTCCAGTTCCTATGCAAAGGAGTTATTTATCACTTCCTTGGATGCAAATGAGCACAGACACAAACAAGTTGCCTCACTTTGGCAGAACAATCAATGGTGCAAATATGAAATCAAGAACATTACAAGGCAGAAATTCTGAAGAGAAGCACTCAAGCTGAACAGGATTTATCAGAGTAAGGTCACTCTGGAAAAAAAAAAAAAAAAAACAATTTCATAAATGGTTCACTGTCACAAATGGTTTAATGAGGAGCACAGATGATCAGGCACACTGTATTTCTGCCTGCAGTGGTGAGGCCTCAGCTGGAATTGTTATATCTAGGTCTGAACCACAACGTTCAAGAGGGATGTTGGTAAGTAAGAGCTACTTGTGAAGAAAAGCGACACTGGTCCAAGATCTGGAAAGCATGACCTGGAAAGCTAGGAGGTGGAAGCATTCAGTATAGAGATGAGAAGCCAAAAGAGAATCATCTTCCTAATAGGTAAAAGAACAGGGCTTAAACTGCCATAAGATCTAGATCAGGTGTAGGAACAAAGTGACGAAGTTTCCTGTACTACGAACTAGTGCTAGAGTCCAGTGAGGCACTGGAGAAGATTGGTGTAGGGCAGCTGTGGAGTCTTAATTGCTGAAAGCTTTAAAGAATAGAAAATCAGTTAGAAAATACCCACCCAAGGCAGAACAGGCCTTCCCCTAAGGTAGGGAGATGGACTGGATTATCTCATGGTGCTATTTCCAGGCTTAATTTGTCTGATAATCGTACTCAGATTAAAGAAACTAAAGCACAGAGAAGCTGATTAATATCAGGAGCAAGACCAATAGCAAGAGGATTAAGATGGCAAAGAACAGATCCACATCACTGAAACTAGTTTCAATAGCAGATACAAAAAATATATAAATAAATCTGAAAAGCACAGGAGTAGAAGGGCAATTTACTGTGATTTCCCTTCCTTAGTGTCCTAAAGTATTTCCAAAATGGCCATAATACATGTCTATATTTGCATAAAGAGATACTGCTCTTTAATATTTCTTTTTCTGGAGCTTTATTATTTTTTATGTTAAGCATTAAAGTTATAGTTCTCTATGAAACAGTACTTCCCAGTAAGGAATACAAACACTTTATTAAAAAATAAGAGAAAATACACTGCTTAGACTTGTTCAAAACTTCCCCCCCAAGAAAACACAACCAAACACGTATGTTTTTCAAATCATTCCATATCTACCCTTTCATCAGAAAGAAAAACAATGTTTTAGGCAAGTGACTCCCCTGCTTTGGCAGTTCTGAATCCCAATTTCAGAATCAATCCAAAAGCATCTATGTTGCTGTCTTCTGGAAGGCAAGATCAAGAATTTGGTGATCACCAGATACTTGAAGAGGCAAGGAGCTAATGGTCTTGGGGTGTTTGTGGCACAGCTGGTTAGCAGGAAGCATTACTTGGGGTTTGTCTCTGGCACTGGCTTAGAGCATGTCCCTGCATTGTCTTCCTGTGACAACTCCCAAAATCCATGGGCAGAGATACATGCTGTGGAGGAGGCCCAGGTACCTCAGTACCCCACCTTATTCTGGTAGAAACATTCATTGCACCTTTTATCTTCCTAGTACTTTAAGAAATGGGTTCCCTCTCCCGGCTGAATTTGAAAAATCTGTTTCTGCTGCTCTTATAGGGCCAAAACCATTGCTGGAAGAATTTATTGGGATCCATTGGTATTACTTCACTGCCCTTGGCCCTGCACGTTCCTGTTAACATTGACCTAATTTATTGTGTGTAGATGGTACAACCAACACAAATCTACAGACCCAGGACTACATGACCTGCACAGAACATGCACGGAGTTTACTCAGGTTCTACCAGTAGAGCACAAGTGATGGCTATAAGGAGATGCCAGTGGGAGAAGGAACGATGGAACCAGTCATCACCTGCACTGCCTCTTTTCAGGGGGTGAAATGCACGTGCCCATCCAAACACCACCTCTGTGCTTCACTAGAAATTGGACTTAAACAGGTTGAAGTGTGCAGGACCAGCTGCTCTCTCTGGGCTACATCCTCCCCTCACGTTGGCATTTCTGCATTATCCTCACAGAGTCCGGTTGATTTGCTGCCACCCCCCTTGTCCCCAGTCACGGATCTGGAGCTTCCCAGCAGCGGCAAAACTCCATGTTTTTAGCACTGCTTGGTTGATATCACCACCAAATAAGAGTCCATTCATCACACGATCTGTCCTGCTTTTCCTCCCCCTCCTCAAACCTGCAATATAGCGGTTCCCCTCATTTCTCTCGAAGGTCCTGTGTGTACGGATCTTGCTGGGAAGTAGGTAACACTTTGTCTGAACTTCATGGTTTTTATCACCCAAGTATTAGTCATTTTCAGTATGTTTCTGTTGCATTAATGGAAAAATATGGGAGCCCTCCGGTGGTAAAAATAATACCTTTAATTTCCCATAGATGATAACCAGAGACTGTAACCTAGTAGATAAAGTGCCTGCTTCAGCTTTCAAAGGTGCAGCTGTGAGCACAACCACATCTTCAACACATTTTCTGTTCATTTTATTCCACTCATGTTGGTTTAACTTAATTAATATCCATTGATTTAGCAGGACCACAACAACAACTACCATCACCATTACTGATAGGTCAAATTCATACATGCAGTAAAGTATGCAAACGTTGTAGGAAGAAGGATACTGGAATGATGAAAATTAGGGCTTATTTTAAAGAAAAAAGTCAGTCATGGTGCATGTAAATCATTGATTTTCACCAAGGGTAGAGCATAGCTGATTACAATAAGCTGAAACAGTGAAAGTCTCAAAGAAAAAAAAATCTTCACTGGTATAGTTTTAAATCTATGGATTCCCAACATGAACTCTTATCAGCTAATGGAACAGGAACGTAACAGCAGCCCATTAGCTTCATTCAGATCTGCTCCTTAGTGCTACCTGTTTGCTCTTGCCCTAATTAAATTTTACCTGTAAAATAACTTTCACAAAAAAAAAAAAAAAAAAAAAAAATAGTGTGCTAAGGAGAAAAAGGGGAGGGAGGGAACAAGGATCAGTAACTTTGCCTTGGAAAAATGGAAGTGCAGAGCGCTGTTTGAGTTGTTGTATAATAAAATTGTTCTGCTTTACTCTAAGCTTGTCCTTGTACTTTGGTGTTGCATTTTCTCTCCACAGCTCTTTAAAGTTGTATTTAAGTAAGGTCAGTCTCAAAACAAGTGAAAAAAAGCTTGCTTTGCATCTAAATAATAGAATATTCTGAGCTTTTTCCATCTTTGCTTTTGGTCAGGAATGCAGTTTTCATCAAAACCAAAAACAATTCACCTGGCTTGATGACCGTCTCAGAGAAGTCAGGGATGAGGGCCAAAAGAAGGCACGATACATCAGAGCTACAGAAGCAGCAGTGGGAATTACTCCTTTATTTTGTTACATGTGAATGTGCAAAACTCACATAGCTATCTCAAAACCTTTCTTCTGGCTTTCGTAACTGCAGCTGAAAGGCAGACAGAGCCATGTGGTGTCAATGCATGCCATATCCTCATTTGGAACACAAACCAGCTGTCTTCTTTCATCACCCAAAACTAATCAGAGACAGAGACATCAATAACAGAATCTGGAGATGAACACCATCCCAAGTCCCAGTGTCTCCTCCAAAAGCACAAGCACAGGAAGATGCTGGGTAGCTCCAGGATCGATCACATCTTGGATGGGGACCTTCCCATCTCCTGCTCCACTCTGTGCCCCAGCACACGTGGTTTTGAACAATTCCTCCCTCCAACAAGGCATTCCAGCCTACCAGCTTTGCGACTCCCAGACTGAAGCACACTTTTTAGTTAACTGAAAACTATAGTTACTAGCACAAGTTACAGCTGTGGCTGGTATCCTTTTAGCACTGTGCCTTGATCTGTTGCATTGCAGGGAAATAAAAGGTAGTTTGGGTCAAAACCAGGAGCAATAGACACCCTGGAAAATCAAATATGCAAATCAGATAGACAAAAATAAGAGGTGAGCCTAAAGCACACAGGGGTTAAAGTATTTCCTTCCCCAGCAGAGCAGCCCACAGTTCAGAGAGCATGCTTCCCTCCAGCCTGCACGGAGCATCGTTCAGAGATGAGGACCTGCCCTCTCAGACACACGAGGATCTCTCATCAGGAAAGCAGAAGGCAAGAGCCACAGTGCAGATCCGAGAGCAGAAAACGTCGGTGGCCCTGTGCGGCAGCTGTTCTTCCTGCTAGTAAATAGGCTCAGCTCACCCTGACTATCTGCAGAGCCAGTTGCCTGATGCAAACACCGTAATGTTTTGCATCAAGGTCTTGCTTCTGTACTGTTCACAGTGCTGGAAAAGGAGTTTCCCAGATCTCCGCCCTCCCATCCCCAGACTATCTGTATATTGAGCACCGAAGAAAACAGAGTACAAGATGCCAAGAGTTTGGGGATGTACACTGCCCTATCTGGATTTACTTGTAAATGCTTCCTTCGTCCATTTTTTGCCCCACTGATGCTCTATGAGGCTAATGGTGTTACGCAGAAGAATGAAAAATCTCTTGTTGTTCCCCAGATATCTCCAAGGGGAAGCTCAGACTTTCCACCAAGACCCTGCCCACAACCCCAAACTTCACTAGTTGTTTGGGATCAAAATTGCCTTCATTAGACCCTGGATGAGATGAACAGGGACAACTCAGTTGTATTAGGCTTTTGTTGCCATAATCCTACTTTCATACTATTTTTATGCTATTCTGAATTTGTAAAATTGGAAGAAGGCAACTTAACCATCACCATGGGAGGACTCGCCAAGCACAGAAGACAGACAACTGCCCTAGAGCTCACGGCCAACATCACACCATCACTTTTCATAATCAGGAGCGTAGTCCAGGAAAGAAGGGAAAGTAAATCAGAAGAAATTTGCCCCACGCACTACTCTATCACAAATAGTCTCATTTACAGAAAATGCTCCCTTGCCAGCCATGAGTCAGAAAGCCACCTCTGCTCTCCGTTTGACTCCCCGTGGACAGGAGGCAGCTGAACACTGTGGCATCTTGAGCCTTCAACCACATACAGAGCACTTCAGAAATAATTCACTCGATTTCACTCTTTTGAATCTCACAGTTGATTTTCCTCAGAGCTGGCATCAGGGCTGACCAGAGGACAGTAGGAAAAAAAAAATATTTCTGACTGAGGAAGAGATCTGCCAGATCTCCACCACGCACTGCTCTGCCATCGCCAGCTGACCCTGGGTGAGCACAGGAGAGGACACGTAGGCAGGGACTGCACACAGACATGGATTCCCTCCACTGCTGCTCATGGTGCCTGGGGAAGATGAGATCTGCTGTAACCATGAGGCCAAGCATAGGGGGGACATCTTAAGTAGAATGAGGAATCTTTCTTCCGTGGGTTTAGACCTCTCCAAATCATTATTTACTAGAAACCAAGCAAGGAATTCAGAAGACAGCAAGCATTTCTAAGCCACCTCTTGGCACTGCAGATGGAAAAAAACATAAATACAGGCTTTCCTCTCCAACATATTTCTTGCTGTGACTGTCAGGTGAAAGACACAATGACCTATAGTGATATGCCCCCACTTTTCCCATTCTACAAACCATGTCTGTTGTTGGTCTCCTTCCACTTCCACATGATGGTCTTTACCCATCTAGAAGATCTTCATGACCAGCTACGTAGATTGGGTAGTATTCACCAGTAAATTCCCCAGTAACAGGAGTTACCTGCCTCTATTGCTCATCCCAAACCTCATCTTTAAAACCCCACAGAAATAGTGGAAGACTACCAGAAAGCAACTGTGTTTCAAAACAGCTCTGCACTATTGTTTCTTGAAGGCTTGTAGCAAATGTACTCTTCTGGACCTCCCAAATACCCTAGAAGATTACCATCCACATTTGTAATGACCCAGTATTCCAGCTAGGGATTTATTTTGTTCTCCCATCTCCCTTTTTTTTTTTTTTTTTTTAAACCAGCATCACAGCATAGCAGCCACCACTGCCGCAGCAGCTCCGTTCAAGTCACATCAATTCCATTCCCAGGGGTACAAACCAATTTCTCTTGTTTTTCCGCCCGTCTCTCTGGCTGAACCTCCAGCAGCCTTCAATCCCATTAATCCAAGCACTGCTGGCGATGACGAAGACTGATTTCACCAGCAAACGATCAATTTGTATCTCCCCCCTTTTTTCTTTTTTTCCTTTTTTTTTTTTTTTGGTGCGGTGTACAAAATATCATGAAAAAGGCGTTAGTGGTGATAGTTCCACAACAGTGAAATAATAGAGTAATAAGGCAATCCACTTTTGACCTTGCAGGACAGCTAATTCATCTACCCATCTATCTTAATTATTCCCTGGGTTACAAAAGAGAAACTGTACAATTCATTCATTCCACGGTGACAATTCCATTTTCCACCCCCAGTAAAGCACCATCCTTTCTCTGCAGTGATCCTGCCATAGGCCACATCCCTCCTCAGCCTACTCACACCAGCCTACATGCAAACAGTCATTAGAGACCTGATCCAGAGCCTGTTGAAGTTGGTCAAGTCGGGCCCTCATTGACCCCAATGCACTCCAGACAACACCCTTCCACACCTTCCCCTCACTTCTGAGGGAACAAGGCAGTCATCTTGATAACCTAATCAAAAACAGCAGCGGGATCTCTGGAAGAGTAGACAGGCGTTCAGACAGGCTAACTTTGTTCTGGGAATCTGATCTTTTCACATCTCTCATGTTGGTAGAAAGAAGGTACCTTCCAGAAAGGTGTGTGTAGTCTCAGCAAAGCCTATGAGATCTACCTGCACTGGATGAGAGGAAGACAAGACCTCTGTGTTTGGAGAGCTGTTGTGATGAGGATACAGAGAAGACACAGGCCAGAGAGCACAGAAGAGTCAAAGAGCCTCTTCTGCTGGCTCTGCTCTAAGTACTGCTATATATCATTTACTGAATATTAATGTGGCTGGCAAGTTAATATCTGACTATCAACATGACCTTATATCCACAGTCTAACCTTCCTGCTGCTGTGCCTTGCAGGCTGAGTCCCATAGCCTACCCATTTCTGGGTACTTTATCTACAAGTAGACTGCACACAATGCTCTGACCTGCAGGGACAGGCTGGTGCAAGTGAATGCCTCTCGCTGCTCTCTGAAAGAGCCAAGGTTCATCTTTACTTTCAGTAAAGGGAGACATCAGCATTTGCAGTGTCACAATTTCACAAAAATCCTTACAGTCTAACAGTTTACTAAGAAGAGAACTATCCACAAAGAAAGGGAAAGAGGAAGGTCCTTCAAAGGGAGCAATGGCAATGGAGACAAATCCCACTGACTCTTGGCTGTTCCTCCTGTGAATTAAGCTGAAACAAAAGCAGCAGAAATCCCCGTAAGGGACAGCTGCCACTGGTCAGGTCTTCTGCTGAAAGGAGTATTGGCTGCTGGTATGTCATTGAAAATGCACACTTTGCTAGTGTGCATTTCCCACTTCTCTTCAAGTTTGTTTTTTTTTTTTTTTAAAAAAAAAAAAAAAAAAAAAAAAACTCTGTATTTGTGCTCCACAAGTCACCTGGTTCCTCTGCTCTGCAGCTCCAGATCCCTTTTGGCTTGTCAGCAAACTGGACTCTTTTCTCCTCACCCTCATCTGTCTCCCTTTACTTTACTCTTTGTACTGCTCAGACATGCATCTCTGCTCGTCTTTCCAACACCCAAGTTCCACTTACCTAAATCACAAAACCCTCTCCACCTTAAAGCCACTAGAACCAGCATTTTTCTTCTTTGTCTGTTAACGGATCTTCTTAATTTGATTTCCTTTCCCGCCTGGTTTCTCCACCTCTGTCCCACCCATCTCCAACATGTGCTGCCCTCCCATATCCAACCCATTCTTTTTCATCCCCCAGTCTCTCACCTCCCGGACTCCTTTGTCTCACACGTCCCACACTTATGATTCACCTTATGAAGGCAAACTGATCTTCTACCCACTTCACACTGTGAATATATCCTCTGCTCCTCTTCCTCTTCCCCTTTTTATCTTCAATTCCCATTGTCTTTTATACTTTCTACAGTTCCTGCCTTATTATCTTACCAACTTATTGCTTCCTCCTCCGCATAGCCCACCCTACAAGTAAGTGCCCTATCTCCCTGTATCATGTCTAATCTGAGACTCTTCTCATGAAGGCAGTGAGCATATTTTACATGGCTTGGACAGTGCCTTGTCAATGCACAGTGCTTCAAGCCATTGTTATTAACACACTGGTAACACAGATACCACCTCAGCTCCAGGTATCCCTGAGTCACCGATTGCTGTGCTGCCAGTGACTGGAGGCACCAGAGGCAGAGCAGGACAGCTGATGGGGCAGGCACAGCTGACACAGGTTGCTGCAAGCTGTTACACTGGAAACAGGAGCTACCTCAGCTCATATCCTAACTACCCCAAGCCCCAGCAGTAAAGCTGTATAGTGCCACAGTACAGAGTGACACAGAGCAACTATTTTGCCAATTAAAATATTGACTGCCTGCTGAGGAAAATGCGTTTCGGTCCCTGACTGACACAGGTTCCATGGATGACCTTGGTCAACGCATATGACATGCTTGGGAGTCCATCCTCACACAAAGGAGGACCACAATCCTTCACCTGCTTCTTGGCATTGTGCGGACAGGATGACAGATGTCCTCTGGGGCAGGTCCAGTCTCCAGCATCCACATGTGGTTCACACTCTTCTTCCACAAGGCAGCCTCTTTGCTCCCTTTGGATTTTTTCAGGTGTTTCCCTGACCCCAGATCCTTGGAAGTCTTCCTTAAGGTACAACATGAGCTTTGCTGTTTCCCAGAAGTCCTCTTCCCCTCATTCCCTCTTTCTGCAGTATATACAGTAATCCTCTTCCTTCCCCTTTTTGTCAGGCTGGCCATATGTTCTCCTTCAAATCACCATCCAACCAAAGCCCTGGGTCTAGTCTAGGTGCTGGCCCACACACCCTGATGCAATGGGATTTTTATTTTTATTTTGACAACCTGGAATTCTCGCTGAAGAATCCTCACTCTCCCTTCCAGAATTAAGCTTTCTTCACCTCCTGCTGTGCCCGTGTTTGTGGTGTGCAGGAAGATTTCCCACCTCAGGCATAGTTACTAGTCTCCTTCCTGGCACTGGATAGGGAGTACAGCCAGACAGCTGCTTCCATCGTCTTGATGGCTGGTGCACATACAAAGCCTTTGGAGTTGTGTACTTCCTCATTCCCCCAGAGAGCAAAGTTTCTTGCACAGCTGAAAATTAACTTCTGGGGTTGCACTTAGTCACTTCTTCCTAAATGGCCCGCAAAGCAGCTCTGGAAGCAAAGTATTGCACTCCAGGGATCCCGTGACCAACCCTGCCCAGGCACTCCTCGAGACAAAAGAAGGGGAGAAGAGCAAGAGGAAGGGATGAACAAGGAGAATGGCAGTCCTGGACAAAGAATAAGTTTCTGAGAAGGGAAAAAAGAAGGAATGAGAATGAGAAGGGAGTGAAGGAGAGAAAAAAGGAATGAAGGGAGAGAGGGAGCAGCAATAATAAGGTCATTTGTTACAGGAGCTACTCCTAGTCTGTGTGTATGTAACACAATTTGAGCTAATTGTATTGCCCTCACTTTGGGGACGCTGCTGTCTGTCTCTGAAGCTTTTTCTAATTTCCCCCCTTAATGTACGATTTCAGAATCTTTCATTCTAATGATTTTAATGCAATCAGCAAAACTATGCATGTAATTGTCTTTGGCACGGCACTCGCTGGAGTGGCACTCGGGGACAGCTCCCTGAACCCAGGACTCCGGCAGGAGAATGCAAAACAGGCCTGTTTTCAATCACCGCGGCAGAAGGCAGCCGGCAACGTCTGCGAAAGGCTGCCGAAAAAAAACATTTGTCGGAAGACAATGACAAAAAAGGGGGTCTCAGCTCGGTGCTATTCAGAGACAATTTGTAAGCACGGCTGTTGAAGTCGATCCAAAGGCTCCGGAACAGCTGGAGCTTTGCAGTGATTGATAAGTGCGCCCAGGAGAACTTCATTTCTGCCTGAATGAAGACAAAAGCCCCGCGATGCTGGGCGGATGGGTAATGTCACTATCATTAAGTAGTGAGAGTGGATATGCCAGACCTTCAGATGGGGACACAGTCAGGGCTACGAGGAGAGGTCAGGGCACCCTCCCTTCCTTCCCATCACCGCCAGCTCTTTCCCCTCCCTGACTCCCCCTCCCCACACACACACTTTCAGCACACACACACCCTTTGCTAATTGTAATGCCACTATAATAAAGTTCCCCTGGCTTGTGAGTACCACAACACAGGTCTCAGCCTCCCCTTCCCGGCAGCTGTGTACCCGCTCCTTCCAGCCCCGCTAGGGCTGTTCTACCAAAGGAGGCTCCAGGCCACCCGGATGCACCTTGTCCAGAGACAGT
Organism: Netta rufina; assembly: GCF_964035555.1. Taxonomy (NCBI): domain Eukaryota; kingdom Metazoa; phylum Chordata; class Aves; order Anseriformes; family Anatidae; genus Netta; species Netta rufina. The sequence continues at coordinate 17,838,177 of NC_140130.1, read as the reverse complement.
GTGACTGTTGCTCATGGTCCCACACTCAGAAGACATCAGCCTTGAGAGCCACCTCCAGGACCAAAAATGGGTGATTCCCAACCAGAGGCTCCTCGTCTCCTTGTTTCCTTCCCCATATTGCTCAGCAGCCCCTCCTGACACATCAAACCTGCATTTCAGAAGCCAAGTCCAGCTGAAATTTTTGGACAACCCTGTGAGAACAGTCTCAGCACAGAAGAAAGCGTGAGGTACACAAAGCTGATGGCAACGGAACTGACCTGACATCTATGCGCCTTGCACAGCATCTCACCTGCCTTGAGGCTTGCCTGGTACAGGATGTTTGCTGACACTTTTCCCTGCAGTTACCAGATCTCACACACAATATTAAGTGTGAAGTGTATTAAAGCCCGAGCTCTTGGAGACCCATGAGTAGACAAAAATTTCAGCTTTAGCTTTGTGCTTTTGTCATGGGGAACAGCAAGTTGGAAAATACAACCCAAGTACATTCTGCAGGTTCTGAAGAAGTCAAAACTAAGAGACTCATTACTCAATTGCACTTGGTTCTGCCTATACCAAGTCAAAAATCAAAAGCCATCTACTCAGTTTCAGCATATTCCATAATTATGACACTGGACACCTTTGTAGCACTATTGGTAATTTGCAGTGCACCACAGAAGCCATCAGAAAAAAGACCACAGCAAGGGTGATACCCATGCAGGAAGGGGAACAAACTGCTTGAAATTGCTGCAAGCTTGTCTCTCAAATCCCCAGAGGATCTAACAGCCCCCATCTCAAACACGTGCACTTTCCACTCCAAGTACTGAACCTACCTCTTTTCTCCTGTTGTCAATGGCCAGCGATGCCACACACAAGACAAAGACCTCTCCCTAACACCACACAATCTTTCCTTCAGAGAAAACAGATGAAAAGCTTCAAGAGAGTCAGGTGAAGTTGGTGTGGCACCTCTTCCAGGCTTGTTGCTGATCCAGACCAAATCACACCCACTCTTTTCCCACTGCTCCACCTTTGAGAGCTCTGCAGTGCAGGGTCCTGGCTGCTGCTCAGCTGTGGAGCACCTACAGCTGAACTGGATCTGGGGCTCTGTCCTGCTCCAGCAGCAACATTCCCAAGGGTCCCTACTGCCTATCAGTGACTAAATCCCTGCCACGTCGCCGCCACCACACCAGAAGCCTTAAAGCAAAGTTAAACACAAGCAGAAACTCCTGCTATCAAACTAGGGCAACACCTCTGCCACAGAGCAGACCCGTATGAACCTCTAGAAGCTCCATCTCTCCCCATGGTGCCCATAACCTTCACAGACAGGCTGCCTGGAGGGAGGGAGCTGAGAGGTCTGGAGATGTGCTCCTTTGCAGAAGGGGCTCTCTAGCACCTTAGCTCTAGCAACCAACTCCTCAGCCAGCATCTTGCTCTCCGCAGGGTGAGGGAGTTACACAGGCCAGCAGGAAAGCCGGCTCCCTTCGGCCTGTGGCTGCTGTCTGTACACATCACTCTGAACCTCTGTGTTCAGCACTGTCCTTGCCAAAGCCCCCCCAGGATGTGCACGCTGCTCCCCCCCTTGCTGTCCCACCCTCCTGCCCCCCCAGCTAACAGCTACGCGGAGCACTGCAGTGTGTGGGGGGTGAGGTCCTCCCTGAGCTGGCAGCCCTACCAGGCACGGCTCTCGTAGCATCCCTAGGGCACAGGGGTCACAGCAGACTTTCTGGAGAGAAGAGCGGCTCCCGAAGCTCCTGATGGACCCACCACACACAGAAGGCACAGGATGTCCCAGCAGCTTACAGCTCCTCTCCTCCACTGAGCAATGCCACTTCAGCCTCTAACCCTCCACACTGCACACAGATGCGATGGTACAACAGCATCTGCTAAAGGCAGAGATGTCTTTTTTCAGGACCTGCACATTCAGCACTGTTATCAGCAACACATCAGAGCAAAGCTTTAGCAGTGAGCAGAAGCGAGATACCAGGCTTTAATGAACTAATCTGGGCCTGCAGAGACTTTGTTCCAACTAAGTAAAGACTCCCCAAGCCTCCACTCAAGCCCCATCAGACCTGAGCCTCCAGCAACGTGACTGTGAGCTGCAATATCGTGCTCCCCATGCGACACTCCAGCTCTTGCTGCTACCAGGCTCCAACTTGCAGAAGGAGGATCCATAAGGAGGAGGAGAAGAAGTTGCCCAAGTGTCTCACTTGAGCAATTTTACAGGGACAGGCGGGAGCGGTCCCTGCTTTTAGACCCATGCAGGTACAGCCTCTGTGCCCACTGTGGGAGCACAGGTAAGAACCAAAAGCAGTCCCAGCACCTCAGAGCTCAGTTCAGATCCAGACCCAAATGGCAGGGGTGCTTGGTGCTGGTGACTTTGTGCACCTCCCTGCCCAAAGCCATGGCAGGAGGGCAAAGCAGGACCCCAGATCTCCTCCAGCGTGCCTCTGTCCCTGCCCTGATCTGTGGGATAATAAATAGTGATCAATCTTGACAGAGAGCATCCAAGTGCCTGGCGTGCTGTGGAAGGTGAGGGCAAGGCAGGCTGCTGCAGGAGTGATCCCTGGCCTGCCTCTCGAGATGACCCCAGAGAATTCACACTGCCCGCTCCCTCCTCTTGAAAGGTGATAACAAAGGTGTGAGTTTCTAAGCCTGACTGGCTCATAGAGTTAAAACCCAGTGAACCTGACCAGATCAGTGATAAAGCCAGAGCTGTGCTGAATTGGTCATTCTCTTGCTCTCTCCTTCTCTTGCCTGACCCCTCTTTTGCATGGTTCAGAGAATCGGCAAAACTCCCTGACACAGAAACTGGAAGACACTCGATCTGTCGGTAACAATTTCCAGCGGCTTTGATGGGAGCAGGCAGAGCACAGGGAGGCTAAGAAAGGGAAAGTGAAGAAAAAAAGGAAAAGCATTTCTCCTGCCTCCCGTCCTCCTTGCTTCCTGTCACTCACTCATTTTTCCTTTGGCTTTCCCGGTGCTCCGAGAGCATCTGTTCTTTGCTGATGGAGAGATAAAGCAGCCCATGAGCTGCAGGAGGTATCCCAAACTGTGTCATAAAACAGAATAATTCATCAGAGAGGAAAGACTGTCTGCACATAGATGAACTTTCTTATTTTTAAGCCCTTTCTCTTGCGGAGTTCTGGTTCCCTATTCAGGCCTGGGGCTGCCTGCACTGACACAGAGACCTGGAGCAGGTAGGAAGGCCAGTGCAGAAGGCTGTACTGAGCACACAGGGCCCAGCTCTCATCACAACAAAACCAGACCTTCCCATTGCCATACAAGCTGCACCTTCAGATAACTTGCACCCTTGGAAGGGTCAGTGCTTGAAAACAAGCCACCTGTACAGAGACGGGATGGAAGAGCACCAGAGGAGAAACAGCAAGGTTTACAGCAGCAAAAACATGCAGGAAGCACTTGGCTACTGAATCGCAGTGAGTCAGGTTCCTACATTTAGCCCAGGCACCACCTACCTGAGATAGCAGCAGGATGACAACGGGGTGATAACCACCATGAAGCCTTCTCCTTCAAAAGACGGATCACATCTGGCTCAGTCTATGTAGTATTTCGTGGCTAGATGAGACCATGATTTTTGCACCCTCCCCCCTTTCTCTTGGCACAGACAAACTCAAAAGGAAAGCTTTACTCCCTCCATGGTGGAAACCCCACCAGTGTGTTAACAGCAGGAAAGGGTCCCAGGGTTGAAGAAAGGGCTGAAACCTAACTTTGGAAGTGATCAGTGCAGGAGTTTCTCTCCCCATCCAGCTCTTGGCAGTGCCACAATCAAGCTTCCATGGTGCCCACCCTCCCCAGATCCCAGCATTGTGGCACATCAGCAAAAGGAAACCCTAGGGGTGAAGTTGCAATTGCCCTCCCTGAGGCTGTCGATCCAGAGCTGTGCCAAAGGCAGCTGTTTGTTCCCTCCTCCAGAGATAATTGCTTGTGCTTGAGACACCGCTGCTGCTCTCAGATCTGGCTGCTGCAGGCACCCTGCCCATGTCCCAGGAGAGCCACAAAAGGGCCTCAGGTGTTTGGTGACTTATCCCCAGCTAGCAAGAGAGCAGTAACCATCAGCCCACTGCCGGGCCAGGTGCTGCACACCAACACCCCCAGTGGCAGTGCAGCCACAGCCCAGCACCCGTTAGCAGGCTGCTTATGCTGGCGCTCTGACACTGCCCACCAGCACCACACCAGCTCTGGGCTTATCCCACCACGGCCATTTGAAATGAGCAGTCAAGGAGCTGGACACCAAGGATAAATAAGGTTTCTACTGATACTGCTTCCACAGTAGGATCCTAGAAAATTTAGCTGACCTTTGTTAAATAAGCTCAATGGGTCCCTTGAGATACAGTGAATTACTGGGAGCCACGCAATGAGTATCTGCCCCGAGCCACAGCCTGCAGAAAGGTTTTTCCTGCGCAAGAGGCTGCAAGCCATCTCTGGGCAACATATTTCTTTTATGCAAAGGGGAGTAGGGCACCCCAACCTACTGCCAAGGAAGCAAGTTGTGCCCTGTCTACAAAACCACTCAGGGGTACGGGAGAGTGCACCAGTGAAACTTTCTAATTGTGGCACAGGAAACTTCCCAGCAAGAAGGCTGAGTGGCCAAAAGAAAGCTGAGCAGGGCTAGCCCCTTCAGAGGGAACTAAACTAGGACAGTTTCCAACTGGCCAAGATGTGTCCAGCATCACTTTTCTGGGCATCCACAATTGCTCCCAGTGTCATTACTGCTTCCTTTCACAACATCAGAGGGTGAGAAGGAACAGGGAGGGGAGAAATGAGATCAGAAACTATTTTCTTTTTGTCCTCCTTTAAGCAACCCCTGGTTAAGTGTTTAGACAGATACCTGGATTGCCCCTTCATGGCAAATTGAAAAGGCATCTGCTTCAGGTTGGTTTGAGCTCCCTTGGTTTTTCTGTCCCCCCCCCCCAAACTCTGACTTCTCAAAAGTTTTAACTGAAACAGCTCACTGTTTCTAGCATCCATAAAAACATCAATATTTTTATTTTTGAAACCTATTTCAGTGGCCCCAAGGGGCCACCTCATTTCAGTGAAGTGGGGGGAGGCCGGGGCAGGAACAGGGACGGCTAGGGAAAGAGGATCATTCATTGTGGCTGAACAAGCACAATTCCATTTGCCAGGCTCTGAAATGAGAAACTCGTTGCTGATGAAATGAAAAAAAGGAAAGAGCTCCTCTGTCATTTTTCTCCACCCCAAGTCTTTCTTTTCCTTCTTCTCCCCCCGCAACCCCCCCAGGCCTTCCAAGCAGGCTCTCTGGAGATGAAGGAGGAGATGCGCAAACAGGCCGGTGTCTCAGGGGGAACCCACACCTCTCAGTATTCAGAATATTAGATGTGAGATGACAGAGGAGTTATCAATCTTATTTTGATGGAACGAGGAGTTTCATTTGTTAGCACAGGATGTGAAAGAGGCCTTTCAGAGCCATTCACTGACTTTTCAAAACACATTTTACCACTGGAGCTTTGTGACTGCTCATTGTACACAGTGTCCAGGTAGGAAGGGGAGCCACATCCACACCTGCCAGCCTGTCCTAGGGCACAGAGCAGGGGAGGTGCAGACAGGCAGAAGTACACACAGTGGCAGTGGTGCTGTGCAAAGCAGAGTGATGGCCAGCTCTTAGCTGGTGGAAAGCCTTATACCCTACTTCACTTGGCCTGTAACATCTGATGATGCAGCCCAAAAGATGTAAGGAAGTCAACCAGAACCTCTAATGACACCAGTGACTAAAGCATCTGTGAAGCCAACTGGGCTTAATCCTTTCCCTTAACTGCAGACTCACCCCAAGCCCTTTTCGCATCAGCACTTCCTCACCTCCCTAATCCTAGTGCACCCAGAGAGAAGCCTGAGCAAGGACAGGAGATGATCACATACCACACACAGCCATCCGGAGAACTGGGTCCTGACTGACCACAGAGCAGCAGCGGAGCTGGGATTAGGCTCCAATGGGACCAGTGGGAAACAAGGCTGTTAGGGCAGCTCCTGGGGGAAGAAAAATAAATACTGTCAGCATTAAAAAGTTTCCAAGTGAAAGACAAGTCAGCTACCTAAAGAGCAGAGACAGGGCAGGACTACTCACTGGTAAAGAAAGATAGCAGCGTTGTGGGCTACGGGCTGCGAGTTATGTATTCTGGTTCATGTGGTTTTCTGGCTTTTTGTCAATCCTGCTGTTTATCAGGCTGGCATTTCTAACCCTTCCCTGTTTTCTGTACTGTGTGATCCACAGCCCCCAAGCTTGTGCATTGTCCCCTTTTTGGGGAACCAGAAGGGACAGGTTTCAGTCTTCTCCTAATTCATCTCTTTACACTGCCTGATTTTTCCTAAGCATCAGCAGCTGTATTTGGGGCTGAACCAGCAACTGTGTGACCCAATTCTCTCTTCACTTTCTACTAACTAGTGTGAATTGCACACAAATCAGATATATACAGGCTCCAGAAACCTGCAACAGACGTGGGAGTTGCTCTGACCAACATTTTCAAGCCTTAAAGATAAAGGTTTGATTCCTAAGTGCACATTTACTGAGAACATTCTGCTGCTCAAAACTTAGCATAAGCAGCACGCCCATTCGGGGGTAGGATAAAAACATGGATATCCCAAAATCCAAGGTTAGGTGCTGAATATTTAAGAACCAGCTGGAGGAGATAAGTGAAACTCCCTTGTTTTCCAGGGAGCTACACTGATGTAAGCTAACTAAAGGTTCAGGCCTCCAAGTTTCATACAGACAAGTTGGAAATGCTGGACTGCTGCTGTTTCCTGCAGAGCCAGCATATCGCAACGAGGTGCTGTTGTTTATGACAGACCACTGTGCAGGAAAAATCTCCCGGTCTCAGACGTGGCCTTTCCATCAGAGGTCACCAAAAAGTCATCAGTGATTTCATCAGATATCAGCCAACTCAATTGCCCTTACGTGCACACATAGCAGTAACACCGTACGGGTCACACTCATTTCCTTGTGTGAGTCAGTCACTCTGAGCCCAAGGCCACCAGTTAGGAGAAAGAAAGATCGCCTGAGATCCTGAATTAGATTTCTGCCTTGGCTCAGATCTCGCTCCCAGAAACATGCCTACTGAGTGATTACAAGAATTATACACCCAGTGTAGTGTTACAGGAGGCTGTCCGAGGGAGCTGTACTGCAGCAGCAGAGATCAGCGCGGTCCCACCAACACCCCAGCATCTCAACACCAGTTGTGGACCTGCTCCAACATCTGCACCCCACAAATTTGGCTACTGTCTGAAGTCAGCATCAGAAAGACAAAGAGATGAAAGAGTAATACAGACATTTCCCACAGAGAAAACACTTGTTCTAGCTGTCAATGATTTACAGGGTCACGTTGTTCTTTGTTGACAGATTTTATTATTTATCATATTCATTGCTGGTGCTCGAAGGAGCCCCACATGCAGGAGCTCGGGCTGCATAGTGCAAGGTGCTGCACAAGTACAGAAAGCTGCCAGGGAGATAAAGGCACCTGAGTCCTGCCAGCTGCTGCCACTGCAGAAGATGCTGCAGATTCACAGCAGGACGTAAAAGAGGCGGTAGGGGAAGATGGCAGGTGTCCAGAGTGCCAGAACATTTCTCAGCTCAGCACAGAACAAAAAGATTCTTTTCACTCCATCAAGTTTATAGAGTTAAGTTCACAAACGCTAAATGCTTGCATCATTTTTAATGCTTTCTTACTGGCCACAAGGCTATCAAAATGCAGAGGAACTGCCTGCGCAGCCAGAATCCTGAACAGGAGATTACCCAATAATAATAATTATTATTGGTATTATTATTACAGATTTATACAAGCTGCCTCCATCAAGAGAGCATTGTATGCCCCTTGTGAAATAACATTTTCTTTGCTCCTTAAAGACAAATTAGAGGCTTTACAGGTTTAAAAAATATATATATACACACTGGTAAGCTACCCTAAAGCAGTGGGGGAAGGCAGCAGCCTACAGCAAACACACACAGATGTACCTGTTAACCTGCGGTCACCCTTCCCGTGGTGTAAATCAGGAGCAACCTTCCTGGAGTCAGAGCACCAGGTACTCCACTAATACAGATCAGTGCAGCTCACTGGCTTCATACGAACACCCCACAGCCACCATACAGGCATGACTGGGCCATCAGGCCCATCTGGGCTCAGCCCGTGCCCGTATGCTGTTGTTCATTCAAAGGCTGACCTCAGCACACAGCAGCTCCCATGAAGAAGTCCCCACTCCACTACGGTGTGCACTGAGCAGTGCCAACACACTGCTCCTGCTTCAACAGCTTGCGGTGCAGAGATTGAAACCAGGTATATTCTGGATGTGTTCTCAGGTGATAAGAACACCACCAAATCTCCGAATCGTACGGTGAGCCCATACAGGCCCATATTTTCCTTCAAGCCTCAGCTCCCACCTAGTGAGTTTGAGATCTTCCAGAGAAAGGCTTCTCATCCCTAAAGAAGCCTCACAACCCAGACCTTCAGGCTGGCCTTTCTGCCCACTTCTGGCCTCCATCTGAACCCTCAGCACACAGCATATCAGCTACTGCCAGGGTTAGCTCTCAATCCTGTGGGTGCCTGATCAGTCTAGAAACAACTAGAAGCCTGAAGAACAAAACAGCCGAAGCAAAGACTGGGCAACAAAACACAACTACAACCCGGGTGAGACATAATCGACACAAACTCTGCTCAGAGAGATTTCAGTGTGTCTCAAGTTGGAGTCAGAATTACCAACTCAATGTGCACATTTATTTTACTTATTATTCAGGACTAAAAAAGTCACTTATCTCTGGCAGGAAAAAAAGTGAAGTGAAATACCAACACAGTGGGAAAGTAAATAAGTGTACCCCTGCTCCGAGACAGCGGTGTGGGAGCTTTATAACACAGCTGGCAACCAGAGCCCTGGAGAGGGACAGTGTCTCCTTGCTACTCTCATATGTCATTTAATAGTGTTAGTTTAGTTAAAGGGAGTAAGCTCCAAGTAAGCTGCTAAACTCCCCACCTCAAAGACTTCCAAGAGGTTCTCAGAAGAGCTTCAGGGCCATGTCCCTGAGTGCCTGTGCCAGAAGGATCCTCCAGGATCTCCTTCCACCTCTGTGATTCTTTCACCCCACAAAATCGCAGAGTAGATGAGGTTGGAAGGGACCCCAGGAGACCATTTAGTCCAGCCTCCCTGCTCAAACCAAGGCCAGGAGGAGGCTGCTCAGGGCTGCATCCTGTCAGGTTTTGAGTGTCACCAAAGACAGAGACTCCACAACATCTGACAACGTCCTCCTGTGTTTGAGCACCCTACAAAATGACTGGCACCCAGTCACTCGTCACACTGATCTCATTCACGGGGCTACCGGGCCCCTCCATTTGGGGCCTACTTTTTCCACTTAGCCTCCTGCCAGCACTTCTCTGGTTAAAGGAAAAGCAAAGTTAAAGAGCAGCAACAGCTGCTCCGGTGTCTTCCCCAGATGTTCAGCAATGTTCAGCCCGTTAACAGTTTGAGAAATCATTCGTCAGCAAAGGTTTTGCTGCCTTGCAGGCTTATCTCTGAAACAAGATGGTACTTACAGAAGAACCTGCTCTCACCCTGCCACGCTCAGTACCTGGAAGCCCCTTGTCATTTCGTAACCCAGCAGACTGTTCGCTCTTTGGGATGCAGAAGTTCCTCAATGCCATGAAGGACATGGATGCCAAGAGGCTCCCACACCTGTGCAAGCCACCTGCCTGCACTCACAGAAGTCAGGCTGAGTGTTTCACAAACAGAAGTTAGCCCAGACTCCCCAGGTCCCATGCCCCAGCACACCTCCCCGCTGCCTCCTGGATTACCACGCAATTACCATTATGGTTCTCTGCTACGGGGCATGATTGCAGAGGTCAGTGCAAGGGAGAAGTGCAACAACCGAGTGTCAATGTTGAGATCAGGGCACGGCCACCAGCAGGGCGGAGCAGAGCAGCTCACAGCCCAAGTCACAGCCGGTCAAATTACAAGCAGCAAGGGGCAGCCTGGGCAGGCCCGTGTTAGGACCTCTTAACACCCGGTCTCAAGGACTTGGAACTGAACCACCGTGACAAGAGCTAATTGCCAGAGGGATACAGTCAGGACCAATTACAAGTGTTAACTGCCAATTAAAATGACAGGGCCAATATCAGGGCCACTGCAGAGATCAATTATGGGATTACAGCAAAGGCCCGCACAGAGATGAGAACAAAGCCCACCTGCAGCCACACACAGAAACCCAGGTAAGGAGCTTCCAGGAGTGGAAGATGACCTTTTCCCTTGAGGCAGCTGTCAGGCAGAGGCACAGTGTCCTACCACCAACATGAATGAGGTTCAGTGAAGCTTAGGAAACAAGGCTGATTCACCCCAGCTGGAGTTTCAGCCTGGAGGCCTTCGGTGTTGGTAGGAGTGGTGTAAGGAGACTTTCCTTCTCCCCAGTGTTAAGTCTGGTCATAACGAGCTACCAAACCACGTTTACAGAGGGCTCACCAGTAAGGAGCAGGGAGCACAGCTCCACCAGAGCTCTGAGGAACCAGCCAGGTGTGAGATCCACACCTCCACCACCACTTTGCTAGTATTAACACCAGTGAAACCAGGATCACAGATGTCAAGCTCAGCCTTGCTCCCTCCATGCATAATTACCTGCCCAGCCATTACACAGGGCATGAAGGGGCTTCTCAGACCCCTGCTAAGGCCTCCAGTTGTTTCAGTGCGGTGGAGCTTTGAATGACCTTTGGGTTTTGCTTCCATTTGCAGAGCCCACACATTGTGCTTAGGGCCTGGGCCACCTGGTGAGCTCACATAGACCTTCTCCATACACTTTGAAGGCATCTAGCCCGAAGGCAGACAGTACACAAAAACCATCCCTCCTGTGCCCTCTAAGACCATCTAGGGGAGGAGGGTGGGCACAACATGAGGCAGTCAGGCAGAGAAGCCATGCTGGGGTGGAGGCACGCACATGCAGATTTCCCCAGGGCCTGAACTTTGATTTGTTAGAAGGAAAATGCCTGGGATCATATCTACTTAAATGCAAAGCCCTGTTCCAGGTATAATCTCCCCTACTACCAGTTTAGCCCAGGACTGCTACATGCCCATGCAGACTGACCACATCCACCTTTGGGGTAGGACATACAGCACTCCAGACTTCCATATGTGGAAGAGACCCTGATTCCATACACACTAGCCCTAGAAAGGCCAGATTTTGTAGCACTGAATACCAGAGGCTGCTCACATCTCTTTGGGGCTGCAGGACCCACAGCAACAGGGAAATTAGCTGCAATTGGCAGCACACCTGCACTTACAGCACAACCAGGAGGACACCAAGACCCCACCCCACAAGGCCTGGCTCCTTACCAGGCAGCCACCATCACACAGCTCAGCATCCAAGCTATGCCCAGGCTTTATGCCCTGGGCTGGGGAACGATGCCTCCCCCACCAGCTGGAGGAGATTCCCCACATGCCATGCATTGCCGAGGCAGCCAGTCAGCACTGCGCTACCTTCCCAGCTCACCTCCGAGAGGCTGCTGCAAACCCAAAGAGACATTATCTTACCTGCCACCGTGTTACCTCCTTGACTGCCAGCAACGGCAAAGGGACTGGTGAAAAATGCTGTAAATTAATTAACATCAGACCTCTTGTAGCTGTTTGTTACTGTAAACAAACATTTTAATATGCAGTAATTAATTAAATCTGCCATGCTGTCCCCCTCCTCCCATTGATCTTTCTTCAGCTTTTCTTCTGCTCTGCCTCATCTTTTTCGCTTGGTGAAACAGATCACTTGCAAACAGAGACACTGCTTTCCCAGTGGTCCAACAGCAGCGACCCAATTCAAAGAGATCACTTTCCTCTTCTTAATCAAATGCCATTTCCTTTTTTTTGCCCATGCATACTGGTTTCTTCTCCTCCTGTGCACATTCGTTTCTCTCTCTGACAATTTCCTTCCCATTTATCAAACCCAAATATGAAGCTAAATATAAAACTAAGTTTTTGGTAAGGATTTAAACAATGCCCAAGCACTTCCCAAGTTGTCATCCATACCAAAGACTTTTATCAGATGACGTATCTTGACCCTGTCTACTTTCCTCTGGCAGAACCTTTCCAATTCCATCCTACAACATCTCTAAGCAGAGCCCAAAGCAGAACCCCAAGTTCCCCCAGCAGCCATAGGCAAACTGCAGACACTGCTCAGCCAAAACACATTTCCCAGCTAAGTTTCCCTGGCAGCTCCAGCCTATATTTGGTGATGCATTTACAGCCCCACAGTAATACTACTCTGTATTTTACCTTTTTCCCATCCCTAAAGGTTAACAGAAACCAACTGCAACCCTACAATTTCTGCAAAGCTGCAGAGAGAGCCCTGCAGCCCCTGCCCAGACAGAAAGCTTTCTGACAGACGTGGTCACTTGGAACCTGGAGGGCTAGTGTTGGGCTCTGGGTCTGAACCAGGGGTAAGAGAAAGAACAGCATGCCAGTTGGTGCAGAGCTGAAAATGCATGGCAGAAGGAAAGCAGTTACTGCTAGGAGACCTGGGAAAGGAGGAATTCTACTGCTGACAAGGGACATCTCTAACCAGGAAAAGAATGATTTAAGTCAAAGAACTGTAGCTACAACTGAATAAAAAAGCAGCCCAGCGCTCCAGTTACAGGGGGTTGAAAAGCATCAATGAGGAGGAGCAGGGCTGCTCCACAGCAGCAGAGTAGCTAGGAAGCAAAGCCAGCCACAGCACAGGCAACACTCACCAACTAGAGCAGCCCCCCAACATCCAAACAGCGTTACCAGAGAGGGGTCCATCAGTGTTTCTGGACAAGACAGAGTGTTGGGTGAGGTTCGGTGTCCTTCCAGGGAGCCCAGCCAGGAGCAGCATGAGATGGTGCTGCCAACAGCGCTCCAAACCAAGCTACACCTCAGTCCGAGATCCTTCCACAGGACAGGGCTGAGTAGAAGCACCCCTAACCCACAGAGAAAGGGCCAGGGGTGGGATGTGATGAAAGCTCCCAGGCCAATGGGCAGAGGGTGTGTGGGTGGGAGGCCCGGGTGAGGCCCATCAGGCTGTTCAGGTGCAGGGGCAGGCGGCAGGGCCTTGCCTGCAGCGTCCCCTCCTGTAGGGTCCCCTCCTGTAGGGTCCCCTCCTGTAGCATCCCCTCCTGTCACGGGGTGGCTTTGCCCCGCACAGCCAGCTGCCTCCCGTGGCTCCATATGGGTCTGCTCGGGGCAGGAATACAGCACTTGGGGGGACTTCAACCTAGTATGCAATCAAGGCATGAGCGTGGAAGAGGGACGCGATGTGGGGGACCCCAAGGATGTTTAGGCCACTTTCTTCTCCCGGTTTCACTGCAAATATCCATCCATTCCAACTGGTCCTGGCCCAGTCCTGGTTCTACTTCACATTTTCAACTTACCATTTCCATGCACCCAAAATAATGGTAATATTTGAATGCCGAGAGTGCATGGTGTCATTGGGTGAGGACCAGGTCTGCAGGGCCCCATAGAGGTGTCTCTATACGTGCATACAGATGGAGGCGTGTGCACGAGAAGGAATTTATGTACAAGTACACGTGTAATAAATGCTATGGCAACGCGTGCTGTTTGAAGGATGACTGTCCTCATCCAGAGGTTGTACCATCCCCACCTTTGTGCAACATCTCCCAAGACGTTTTATAAATGTTCGGTGGCAGCTTACTGCCACAGAAAAAGCTGCTGGTTTGGGTGGAGCTAAGCCAGCCCTGCGTGAAGTGGGAGGCAGCTGGGGCAGAAATGAATTACAGTTCCCCGTCTGTGCTGGGTTATACTGAAGCACGGAGAAGTTGCCTTTCCAGGCAACCAAAGCCATCACCCAAAGAACTGGGCCAAGGCCGGGAGCTCTGAGGCCCTTTCTGCTGTCTGAATCACTTGGTGTGACCCTTGTTCCCTCCAGGGAACGGGATTTCCACGGCCCAAACACTTCGGACACAGGAGATCGCTGGCTCCAGTCCATGCTCCCCAGCGCTCCCCAGCCTCCACAAGGCTGCCATTTGTGCAGCTCCTAGGGTGGCCCGGTGCCTTTCAGATCATGGGTTTCAGCACAAAGGCTGGCTTCAGCGAAGCCAACCAGAGCCGTGAGTACCCGGCACCTCTCAGGAGCAAGCCCCGCATTTGCAGTTTTATTATCCATTTTTCTTTTAATGTCCTGCACACTTGAGAAACCCTGTGTGAGAGTCAGAATGAGAGAGAGGGAAAAAGAGAGAGCGAGGGAGAAAGAGAGCTCATCATGCCCATAAAAGGGACAGATTCTGATTAGCTGAAGTTATAAAAATGATTTATTCTTGCAAACATTATTTCTACTTGTATTGTTTGCCTGCGAGCGTTAACATCACGTCATGGACACTGTAGCCAGACTCAGGCATCCCTTGAGACGGGACAGATGGCTAACGTCCCCTTCCCATCAAAGAAACCCCCCAGTGCAGAATTGGGGTGACCAGAAGAAAGACTTTGCTCTGGCTCTTGGCACTTCCAAGCCTCGCGGGAACATTCATCCTAGCGCAGCCAAACCAGCGTCCCAGGCACCGAGAAGAGCACTCCTGATGTCAGCTCCTTCCCCTCTCTGCTTGGCATTTCCTGAGCAGGAGAAGCACGCTGAGTCCTGCCTATATTGTGTGCTTTCCCCGCCTCCTGCCAGCCCAGATCTGGGTTTATTTCCTCATCCGTGATTATTGTAAAGAGGAGCAGAATGAAATGCAGATGCAAAACATGCTCGTAAGAATTTCCTCTCTCTCTCTCCCCCATCTGCCAGAGAATAGATTTTAATCTTTAATCCATGAGCAATCAGCGAACACTAGCGAATTGCAAATTACAGATGTTTTACTGTCTCTGGCATTTTTAGCTTCCTCGCTTCCCCACTGCCACTCAGTGTCTTTCTCACATCCTCCCCTCTTCTGCATTCATCGAATGCCACGCGCCATCACCAAAACCATATGACACTGTCATCATTTGGTAATTAAACCTTTACTCACTTTAAATACGCAAAGCTGGCTGGGGTAAGCAGCACTTAACCCTTTCCTGACAGGCTCTGCGCGTATCTGGAATGAAGGGAAGGGGGATGGTGGACAGAATGGGAGGTAAGGGGAAGCCCGAAGTTTGAAACCATGTCCAAGTGCTGAGGGCTCTCTTTCAAAGCACCCCTGCTCTCAGAAAGGCCAGAAGAGATGGCAAAGGCTTCTTCCCATTCACCTTGTTGCCTGGGTGTAGGGCACCACTGGAGGAGAAGAAGCCAGTCCCTGCTGCAGGACACGCCAGGGGCTGCTGGAAGACACCAGGCCCCTGCCAAAAACGCTCTAAGCTGCACCCCACTTTGCACCGAGCACTTACGGACTGAGCCCTGGCTGTGTCAGGTTGCTGACTGGCACGAGCTGTCCCACTCTGAGGGCCCCGGGTTGACTCTTTGCTGCTCGGAAGGAGGCCTCCCAGGTGCAATGTGTGAGACGTGGCAGCATGGGCAGCCCCTCAGGAGGGGCGGCAAGGAGGCTTGTAACCACCCTGCCTTTCTGCTCAGCCCCCGAGTGGGGTCAATCCAGCTGGGCCCTAGTGTGTACATCATCTCAGCTCCTTGGAGTATATTTCAGCTGCAAAGGACAGGGAAGAACTTGTATACTGCCTCAATCACAAGCTTACGGAGGAGACAAAGCACAGCACAACATGACCCCAGCAAGAGCTGCTGTGGGGGCACGGCTCTTGTCCTAGGGCTGCTTCCAGCAGGGTGACAGCAAGGCCCAGGGCACAAGGGAGTGCTCATCGCCACCGCCTGTGAGGGAGCCCAACTCCTGATCACTGCCATCCTTCATCGAAGGGATCCCAGACAAACCTGACACGGAGAGAGTGAGATGTGGCAAGGAGGGAGGTGGAGAGGGAGGGAGGGAGAGAGAAGGAAGGGGGAGAGGAAGGTGGCTGCAATTATTTTGCCGTAGATTGGCGGGGCCTGCTTTCCCTGTAAGAAGAATGCAACATTTGGGGAAACATAAATAACAGTTGACAAGAGACGGCACCGCAGAGACAGGCAGTAATTGTTTCACCTCCCTCTGTGCCCTGTCCACTGCAGGCTCCCAAGGAACTACCTTCGTATCTTAGCTCGAGGCAGCAGCTCAGGGCCCCTCTGGACCAGGAACAGCAAGAGCCTTAATCATTTTCTACAAGTTTGTCAATTTAACAAGTGTTTGCCCAAGGGGCACCTGTCTTCCTGCCTGCCTCTATTCCTCTCTCTGCTTGTTTGTTTGTGAGCTGGGGCATTCTGGCTGCTATCACCAGCACACCAGCTTCACACAGCCTGGCTCTAAGCAGGATGTGGCCAATACTGGAAGCAGCGTGGTTAACCCCACTTCCAAAGGTTACTCACCGGTATCGTCTCCACTTTCTGCCTTCATCTCTTCTTTCCTCCACCTCTCCCCGACATGAGCAGGGGCTCCCGCAGACACAGCAGTGCTGCTCCCTCCCTCCGTCCCTGGCTGCCTCCCTGCCCTGCAGGCTGAGCTTACCCCCGGGCAGCTGGAGGTGAGCCCAGCAGAGGGCTGAGCACTGGAAACGCTGCCTTTCAGCCAAGCCCCTGCAGGACCTGGGGCAACACCAGGGAGCTCTGCTTCATCCCATCCTTTTGGAGCAGCACCCTTATAACGAGCAGCTCATCCTTACAGCAGAGAGAAGCTTAAGACTTGTCCCACAGCAACAGCAGCTGTGAGAGCATCGTAGTGTCCAACCAAACTTGGCTCTGGATACCTAGCCCATCTATACCCTACCTTCCCAGCACTACAGCTCCAGTTATGGCTGATAAAGTCACTCCACTAATAAAGGAAGATTGACTGCAAAGCAATCTGTGCTCCTGGTGTTGCTTTACCTGTGGAGCTGGGCGGGCAGAGCTCAGGCAACAGGACATTACCACAGCCAGGCAGCAACAGGAACCCAAGAAACCTCCCGGCCCCTACCAGTGGTTTTTACACTGAGGCTGGCCTGGAGCTTTGCGCTCAGGTCAGACTGTCAGTGGTTACAAGGGGAGGCTTGCCTGGACCATGATCCATTTGAGAAAGGAAAGCAAAGGAACTTGGCTGCTTGGGTTGACAGCAGGCAGGTTACATCTCGCAGAAACCATATGAAAGTCTCAAGTCGGATGGAAAATCTTCCAGGATGCCCACTTGTTGGCTTTTCTTGATCTTTGAGATGGTGAAACAATGAAGCTTTGCAAAAGCCAGAAGCACTACAACAGCTACTGTTGGGATTGTTACCTCTGAGGAGGTATCAGTGTGAATAACAATGAGCCACAGATCCCAATGTTTCACTTCAGCTGCGGGAAGCCTACAGCTGACAGCAGAATTTGTCTCTGTAAGCAGCCCCGTGCTCTCTCCATGCCTGGAACTGCATCACAGCCTCTCCAAGACTCGCTGCCCCTGGGCCCTTCACATGCCAGCAGTGGTTTATAATCTCAGCCTCCTCTCCACTGGCAGGCAGGACTTTAAGAAAAATGGGTGCAAAACTCAGGAAATGCACGTCCTTATTAATCACTGTTAGGGCTGACAGGGGGGAGCCGAGTCTTGGAGCATATCCAGGTGCAGCAAGGAGGGAGTGGGAACTGGAAAGGCCACTTCCCAAACAGCAAACACGGCCCCAGAACAGAGCCCGGGGTGACTCAGATGCAATCAGAGAAGCTGAAGTACGTTCACCGGTTCCTTTCAATCCGACACAAAGATGGACAGGACCAAAGGAGACATCCTGGGGCATTTTCCACCTGCTGCATGCCAAAATTGGAGCATGTTTTTCTCTGCAGTGCTCCTCTCTGCGTGTCGCTGCTAGGAGAGACCTGAGCAGGATGGAGCAGGGATGGGATACGCACACCTTCAGCAGTGACCATAAAGAATCCACCAGCGTGGAAATAATGGGGAGATCAGAGGAGTTTTTAGGAGATGGATCTGATTACCCCTGCTCAGTCCTTCCCAAGAATAGGTACCCATCTCCAGGCTGCCTCTTCCCTTCCTCCTGGCAGCCTCAGCTGTCCCCTGTAGCCAGGCTTTGACCAGGTACTTCCCACCAAAAGTATTCTCAGGATCTGCTTTCCATTTTTCCCAGGCCAAAGTAGGTGGGGTTACATGGGAAGACCCCAGAGGGAGCAACAGGTTGGTTAAGAGCTTCAGGGAGCAACGAGACTTTGCTCCTGGAGCTCTTTGTTGAAAAGAGCAGGACAGGAAAACAGTTGGAAGCATTTAATGTGGCACGTGAGATGAGAAACTCCTAATCAGAGCATGCTAGGGGAAGCAACACAAGCCACTTCCCTTCTCAGTGCCTTTTTTTCTCCTCTCAGCCTTTCCCCTCGTTGCCTTCAGGCTGCACGTGCTGTGTGCATTTGTGCAGCACCTTGCACACAGTTGTGCTGGCCTCTGCTGGGCTGCCGGGGCTCACAGCAGTCCTGATGATAAACTCCCTTGGCAGAAAGTGCAGAGGGGAAATGGTGAAAAGTCTAGAACACAAATGGACTTGTATCGGTACTGAGGGGAAGGCAAATAAAAGTCCAGCAGTACTGTAGTAGCCTTGAGAAAAGGGCCTGGCAAACTCCTCGCAGGAAAGCAACAGCAGATGGGCTTGCACAGAGCACCGTCACGTGGGCTGAAACCTGGCCGATGGCCCGTAAAGCAAAGGTAAGGTAACACGGTAATGATCAGCACAGGGGAGGGAATAGCTGAATTTGGTGTCAGGCCAATTCACGGGTTTATTAATGATATGGAGCAACACATACCGAGCACAGGAGCGGATGACACCAAATCCTCTCATCTGTTAGCTCAACAGCAGTGACAGGGCCAAGCTAAGACTCTCCACTCATTTTTTGCCTATGGTCTAATAGACAAGGTCTCCAACCACAGCTATGACCGTGGCACCCAGGATTCGTTGATCACTTCCCTTTCAAGTACAAAATAAACTTCTGCCTGCTCAGCATCCAAGAGGGCAAGGCATCAATCCGTCCAGCAAAGCTGAAGGCAAGCTCATGTGCCGGGAGTTACACGAGTGGTTGATGGTTAAATCACACTACACTTAATCATGATAAAATCCCAATGTGAAAGCAGATGGGGCATGAACACCAGCTATACC
Organism: Netta rufina; assembly: GCF_964035555.1. NCBI lineage: Eukaryota > Metazoa > Chordata > Aves > Anseriformes > Anatidae > Netta > Netta rufina. Next base: position 17,819,130 of record NC_140130.1, on the reverse strand, counting down.
ATAACAACTGCCCACAGGTGCTTTCTAATACCCAGGAAATTCATGCTAGCTTAGTCCTAATCTTTTTTTTTTTTCTTTTCTTTTCTTTTTGGGCAGGGTGGGGGCAGAGTTTGCCCTTGATGACTTTGCCCTTGGTGTAGAGTGCTTCAGGACAAGGCATGCACAGAAAGTGCCTGAAACGGCCAATATTCAAGGCATTCCCAAACCCAGCTCACCCGTGGTAACCCATTTGGTTGAACCCCGAGCAGCCACTGATGAGAACGTGCCTCTTCCTGTTACTCACGCCGGACATTTGTACCAACAGGACCAGGCGCTCCCAGAAAGTGACTCAGGCTGGTTGCCAGGACCTGTGCAATCAGCACTTTAATTAGCTTGGCTGTAGGTCTGCGGCAAACACATGCCAGTCACGGAGCAGGCAGATACCCTCCTGCAGCACTCCGGTGGCATCAGAGAAGCCAGCCAGAAGAACAAGAAGAAGGTGGCTCTTCAGCAAGCAGATGGGAAAGTCGGGTTAGAAAAGGCAGAGAGCTAGCCCTCGGGTGCAATATACAAGTCCCGTGAGCAAAGAGGGGTTCAGTTCATGAATGGGGGAAAGAAAAAAGGCACTGAAAACAGAAGAAGGTCTCACTAGATGTACTGGGAGTGAAGCAAGCAAGAGTCAATTTGCAGGTCATGTGGAGTTGCCCCAAGAGAGGGGACGGAAGCACTGGAATTATTTATGTCACTTCAAATTGCCTGGATAAGGCATCTGATTACACATGGTCAAGAATAAGCCACTGGCGACGTCTGGGGGACTGCCAAAGGACCAACCCGTATTCCCCAGACAGGAGTGGTTCCTACCAGGACACGGCTGATGACATGCCCACCTCTCCCAGGGCTCTGCTCAGCGGGCAGCAATGTGGCCAAGTGCAGGCAGAGCAATACTTAGGGCTCCTTGCAGGCTCCCGAATCACTATTGGGAAGTTTGGCTCATCATCAGCCCCTGATGTGAGTTCCTTCCTTTGCCCAAGCAGACTGCTGATTAACTAGGAATTAAGCTGGCATGAGACAAGAGCTTGTTGATGTCTCTATAATGCTTCAGCTGATAGACAAAAATAACTTTCATGTTGTCTATTCTGCTTCATCTTCTGCAAGCTTGTCTCATACTGCCAGACTGCCAGCCGAGGTCCTGCCGGTCCCGCCGTCCTGTGCTAGCTCTCAGCAGGAGGAGAAGCACAGCTCACCACGCAGACACGGCCAGCCACCTGCAGAATTCGAATATACAAATTCACACGTGTCCCCGCACATTCCCACTCACAGCTGACATGAGTGCCCAGCCCACCTGCATACTGACATCCACCAGCGGCTGGGGGATGCCCAGGTGTGTCCATAGCGTGCACACAGAAACACTCTCGCCTCCCTCTCAGGCACAAGCACGTCAGTGAAAAGGTGTGCACACATTTGGAGATGCTCCCGCTTAAAGGGATACATTCCTTACAGATGCTCACTGCCCAACCGTTCACACACATCTCAGCACAGACACCAGTAGCAAATCCCGTACCCTCCAGGCAAATATTTGCTTATTCACGTATAAGCTGTGCACACAACACGCTTACTTTGCCATGCCTGCAAAACACTGTTTTTCTGCAAGGCTACGGGAAAATACTTTTTAGTCACATTCATGTATGTGTGTGAAGGAACCTCTCTGAGAACCTCTCTGAGCTACTGACAATTTTGTAGGACAGGGAAGAATTGTTCTTTATTTAAGAAAAATCCTTGTCTTTTCACAGTTCATAATTGTGGCAGCAACATGGAGCAGTTGTAAACTGCAGATCTTTGCCCTAACCTGCATTGCTATCGCTGCTGCTTGTGCTGCAGCAGCGCTGGGTGCCAGGCGATGGAGCAGGAGCTGTGCAGGGTGATCCTGGCTCTGAAGAGTTTACAGCCAGCATCCGAATTGCTCGGAGCCCCACACCACATGCACGTTGCAGGGGGGCTAAGATCAGTGCCCGAAGCAGTTCACAGGCAGCCCAGGTGGGTCCCCATGGCACCGTGTCTCCACCAATACAACCACTGACGTGAATTTGAATTCCACCTACTCAGAAGAATTTTCTCTCTCCGAAGCCAATCTTTCTGCCAGGTGCTTCTCAGACCCTTTCTGACAGCAGTTTTCCTCAGCAGAAGGCTGCATGGCGCCCGACAGACGACATCTTAGCCCCCAGCCCTGGGCCCAGCCCGGCCAGCAGCCCGAGGAGACAGGGTCAGGCAGAGCACAGAGGGGGCCAGAATGTGGCTAAAAGGCCTGAATGGGGGCCAGCTGCAATGCACGGCCAGTGTGGGGCATCCTTCAGGCACCAGAACTGCCCGAGGGAGCCAGGCCCAAGGGGGCCGTGTGCCCACCCAGAGACAAAGTGGGGCCCGGCCTGGGCTGAAGCAGAGCCCCTGAGCGTGGCTCAGGGCTGCGGGGCCTGGGGGCTCCGGGCAAGGCTGGTGGGGCCATGGATGCCCATTCCCTCAGGGGAAAGCAGGTTTGTCCAAAAAGGATGTGATCAGCAAAAGGTCCAAGCCCTGTTCAGAGTAGAGCCGAGCCATTTTGTTAAAAAGTCCCTCACTAAATTAGCAATAAGGTAATTCCCAGCTCCATCGCTGCCTTCCTTTGTGTCTTGCAGCCACTTCTGCCTTTGCTCCTCACCAGCAGCATGGAAATACCATTATCCCCCCTGCCTGCTGATCTGCTCTGTGCTAGTGCTGAAAGGCATTTTCTGAAAAGCATCCCACGAGGTTCTCAGATAGGTGCTTTGAAGAAGAATAATTCTTTCCTAAACCAAGATTTTACAGCAAAGACTATCTTGTATTACGTCTTCGCCTCACAAGGTGACACCAGAGTATTAGCTAATTAAATAATAACATTTCTGTTAAAATAATCTGTCCCCCCTGCACATTTTCACTTTTTTTTTTTTTTTTTTTTTTTAGATAAACTTGCATGTGCTGGACCTGTTCACTTTCAAAAAAAAAAAAAAATAGTAACACTAACAAAGTTATAATTCTTGTTCTAAATAGTATAGCTGGAAAATAAGAAAGTCAGTTGCTTCCTGCATTTTGGTTCCAGATTATGATTTAACCCTGAAGCGTGTGAATTAATGTGATTGCCCAGTTGTAGAAATCTAAAAGGAAAACCATCTTTATAGTGTGAGATGACCAGAAAGCTTGTTTTGTGTTTTCAAAGAACCAAGCTGTTTTGTTTAATAAAACATACAAGAGTACCATTGCAGTCCCCACATGTTGTAATAATCACAAGCAAGTTGCGGCCTGAGATACCAGCAGACAGTAAAACTTTGCATCCTTTCTGCTGAGGTGTGAGTGAAAAAGAACCCCTGCGATTCTATTAGGCCAAAACCACACTTCTGCAAACACGTGAAAGCCGGGAGCTGCGTGCCGTCACTCGGCCCCGGGAGCCGGGCCTGAGAGACGCTGTCAGGATGAGTGGGAACAGTCCCTGCGCTAGGCGCGAGGCCAGGCTAGGAGGCCAAGCCCCGCGCTGACTCACAACCCCTCCGATGCTTCACTCAACGCGAGACCCAGGCCGAGCCTGGGAACAAAGTTCTTAAATGCTAACAACGACCGAGGGAAATAACAACATCCAATCCATGTTCAAAACGTGCTCCCTGAGCTAAAGGGCACTTGGTTCATTACTGCGGCGTGATTCTTTTTGCTGCTGGGTGTTGATCATTTGTGCTTGCAAGTCTGATTCATTTGTAAGGGCATCCAGAGGCTGGGGAGTTTTGGGGGGTAATTTCCAGTCTTATTTCCGTCTGAAGGTGCCCACAGCCAGGGCTCGGGCACCTGCAGCCAGGCTGAGGACAACAGAAAGCAGGGAGCACGCGCCGAGCTCGGCTGAGCGAGGCACCAGGGCTTGCTCCGAGGCTGCTGCCCTGCGGGGTGGCTGGGTCAGCCCACGGGGAGAGCGGGTGCCCAGCTTTCCCTCCCGGTGGGCAGCTCTGAGAAGGCTGCCAGCTCGCGCCTGCAGCCCGGCCCATTTCAGCACAAGCAGCAGCAAGGGCTGGGGGGGCACAGGGCTCCCCCCGTCCATCCAACGCAGCTGGGCAAGCAGCAGGCCCAGCCCAGGCTTCATGGCCCAGGGCAGAGGGCTGGGGACTCGCCCTCCCCGAAACGGGAAGCCGAAATAAAAGGCAGAGGGAGCCTTGTGTGTGTTTTTATTATTATTATTTCTGATTAAAGAGGAATTCATTTCATCTTTGCCTCCTGCCAGGGGCTGAGGTGCCGCCATTGAGGTTAACGGTGCGGAAGAATACAAAAAAATTTCATTGAGGAGGATTATAAAAGTTACTAGCTGGAACATTAACAGAAGAGTAACTTGTAAAAAATGCAATATTACAATATTCACAAGGACGGTAGAGCGTGGTAAAGCTATAAAATTCAACATTAAAATCTTCTACAGCCTAGATAACCTAGTTAACAAACATTGTATTGGAACTACTTTTTTTTTTTTTTACTTTTTTTTTTTTTTTCCACGGGGCCAGGGGTGGCGGGGCCAGGCAGGGGGCGACAGGGCCCGGTCCCCCCCCAGACACGCGTGGAGCTGCGAGGCCGCCCCCACGGGGAGCCGCTGCGGCCCCCGCTTCAGCGCTGATGAACTTTTTGTCATTAGCAAAGCGCGGGAAGCGATTTGTCTGAGCCAAACCCGCAACCAGGAAGCGTCGATTCGTTTCATTTGTCACTAGCTCCAAGTGCCCACATAAATAACAGCCAATATACTTCGACGCTCCGATTGAATTCTGCAAGGCAAAACACTGGGAGCGTTTGCAAAAGGAATACGGAGGGGAATCAGATATTGCTATTCTCCTTATTCTTTTTCTTCTTACTATTCTTATTATTCTTCTTTTTCTTATTCTAGTCTATTCTTACTCTTATTCTATTCTATTCTTATTCTATTCTTATTCTTCTTTTATTCTTATCCTTATTATTCTTATCCTTATTATTCTTTTCATTCCTATTATCACCACCGCTAATAGCAATCCTCCCGTGCACAGACCTCAGCTCAGAGGGAAATCGATGCCATTCCTCCGAAACCGGCCCCGAGAGCTGGCCAGCTCCGAGTCTTGCTGGAGCAGGCAGAACTTGGCCGTGCTGCAGGAGGCGGGGATGGCACCTCGCTGCCGTCCTGGCGCCGCTCCGGGCTGGCCCCGCACGGCAGGGTGCGGGAGGGCCGGCTGCGGGGGGAGCCGCGGCTGCGGAGCGGGACGCAGCTCCCCGGGGAGAAGGCAGGCAGTTTGTGGAGATGTTACTCCGGAGTTTCAGACTATGATAAATATGATAATTTGTATAAAATTTGAATGGGTTCTTGTTTTCAGGGAGAATGCCTCCGATGATGAATGTTCATGATTTTCAGATAGATGGCTGATAAAAAGTGTATTGAATTGTTGAAAGCGATTTTAATTTTAATTCTCTACCTGCAGATGTCTGATAATAATAATGTCTCCTAATAAAATAGGAAGGTGTCAGTTTAAGCAGCAGTATTTCGCTTCACTTCATCCTTCCCATCCCCAGACTGTGGCAACATTAACCTCTTCTTATAAAAAGGCATATAAAATTATTATAATTACAGAGTTATTAATTTTAAAAAGAGGGTTAGCAGGATTTTTTATTATTATTAATAGAGCTCGCACAGTACCCCTGCAAGTAAATCCCCGTGTGAAATGATGGATCCGATTGCTAATTCTATTATTAGATATTGCCTAGGAATTGCCTTTCGGGTTTTTAATTAGAGTAATTGAAACTAGAAGAGGCGGGGCTAATTATTTTTATTTTCCCCCTTTGTTATTATTTAAAAGTCATTGATAATGCTCCCTGCATTCAGATCTCGCCTTCAGAAGGAGACTTACAACAAAGCAACAAAGGGAGAACAGGCAGAGCCCCGGTCCGCAGGTTGGAACTCCCAAGCCAGCAGCGTGCGCCTGTTGGGCTAATTGGGTTCTGTGGGGCTGGGGGCTCTCACAGGAGACCCTCCTCTACCCGGCTCCGAGTGCCTCCGACCCGGGCTGATATTTCATGTCGGGGAAAAAAAAAAAAAAAAAAAAAAAAAAAAAGAAGAAGAAAAAAACAACAACAACTCTGGTAACATGAAATCAATGACCTGGCAGTTACACTCTAATTAGCGCCTCCCGCGAAGCAGCCCGAAGCCAGCCCAGCACAACCCAGCACACGCACACGCGGGGCACGGGGCACACGCACCCCCCGGCAGCCGGGGCTCAGGCAGCGACGGGAGCCACGCGTGGAGGCGGCCACGCGTGGGGCGGCTCAGCGGCCCCCGGCCCCCCGGGGCGGCCCCCGGCGAGCCCCCGCCTCGGCTCTCGTTTGCCCCGGCCGCCTTCCTGCGGCCCCGCGAGGAGCAGCCGTGAGGAAGGCAGGGGTGCGGTGCTGCGGGCGCTGCGGGCTGCAAAACCGCCCCGCTGGGGAGTTAGCGCGGGGGGGCGAGCTGCCTGCCGCACGAGTGCGGTGCTCTGAACAGCAGCAGCTGGCAAAGGGGTGATGGAAGGGCTGTGCGGGGCTTCCAGCGCTCCTCAAGGTGCTGTGCCTGCACACGAGGGGCACGCAGACCTCCGTCGGCTGCCTTCCCCGCACAGGTGCGGCTCCCCACGCATCACGCGTGCCCCGCCGCCTCGGGAAGGCACGGCGGGGTGCGGCCACACACGCGTAAATCAGAGCCTCGTCCTCCCCGTACGGGGCTCCGGGTGTGGATCACACACCCCGTGCGCGCTGCCCCCAAATCCTCGCCGCCGCCGAGCGCGTTCCAGCCGCGGGTGCAGCACCTGGAGATGCAGCTGCGCGGGGAAGCCGTGCCGAGCCGTGCCGAGCCGTGCCGAGCCGTGCCGAGCCGTCCTGCCCCGGCAGGGCCAGCCCTGCGGGGCCGCGGAGAGCCGTGGAAAATCCCTGCAGGATCACGGAAATCCCTGCGGGGCCGCGGGGAGCCGCGCTCCGGGCTCCTGCGGCGGGCAGCGGGGGCCTCCTGCCCCCCGGGGGCCGGGGGATCGAGGATGGGCAAAAGGCGTTTATTGGGGGCAATTAGGGAGCGGGTACCGCTGCGAAAAATAAATAAATAAGAGCGGAGTTATTAAGGGGGAAAGGAGTTGGAATCGTTAAAAAAAAATGCGCATAAACGAGTCTAACAAAGTAGGGAAGCAGAGGCAGCTTGGCGTGTAAGGTATCATACTGGAACTGCTTCTGCTTTAGACCTCGGGATTAATCAAAGAAATCGGTGCGGCTGATGAGGAGTTATTCAGCAGCTGAGCTCTGGAAAACTGCATCCCTGCTTTCTTTATACATTTTATTATTTTCAATTGGGTTGAAAAATTAGGAGTGTTTAGAGAAAAGAAATACACATTTCTTCTTCCAGCGGGCTGGAAAGCTTTGATTTTATTTTCCCCCCTCTCTTCTTATCTTTCCTTCCCTTTCTATTTTTCCTGTTTCCGAAGTTTGCGGTGGGGGCCGAAGGGAAGGATGCGTTTGAGAAAGCCAGAGATGGACCCGCTGGGGCGGAGGTGGCCGCTTTTCCTCGCTCCTCCTCGCCATTCCCCGCTGCGGGCTTCACTGATGCTCCCAGCCCCGGGAGCCGGCACCCGAGGATGCCAGGGAGGGACAAGCCACAGGCTTGGGCTCTTCACGTCGGTTTTCTGTCACCGTGCCTCCAAACTTCTCCCTGGCAGGGCTCGGCGAGGGCTTCTTTGTCCCCTCAGCGCGGTGGCGGCGGGGCGGGGGTGTCCCCTCTCCGAGAGCCGCCCGCCCACGGCCAAACTTTCTCGAGGAGCCCGCCCAGAGCCCCGCTCCTGCCATGCGGGGAGGGATCGCGGCTGCCAGAGCTGCCCGCGGCCGCCAGCCCTCCGCAACTTGCTGCACTCCCAACCTGAAAACGACCGAGCCCGTTTCCAGGCTGGGATCCCCTCCCCGAAGGGCTTTTTAAGACCGATTTGTAATTCTACCAAAGCGGGATCTCCCTCCCCTGCCTGTCCCGGAGGAAAGGTGACAAGCAGAAGTGACTGCGGACCCCAGGGTGCTGCAGCCCCTGGCGGGTGGCTGCCGGCCGTGCCCAGGCACACGGGGACAGCTCGGGACCCCCCTATGTCCCCCTACACCCCCGATCCTTCCCTACCCATCGCCGGCCGAAGGCAGAAATGGTGGGGAGGGTGCGGGGGGTGCAGGTCTCGGGGCAATTTATCAGTTACCGAAGGGCCCTTCCTGGGCCTGTAGAGCTCAGGGGCATTTCTCATCTCAACTCCAAATAGGAAAAAAAAAATGTAGTCAGCTATCTTTAATCATTGACTCGAGGGCACATTTCACATCATCTCTCAAATCTGCATTTTTTATGAAGTGGCCAAAACGTGTGCTGTGTGCCTAATTTTCTCTCCCTTACAGGCGTTAAGAAGAGTAATGAGAAATCGGCTGGAAATTAACTTGCTCCGGCCCCCGCAGCCTCCCCCCCCCCCCCAGCACCCCTCACTTCTGTGCGCCGGGGCTGCCGGGGGGCGGGGGGGGGGCTGGCGAGGGGGCTGCGGGCGCTGGCCGGAGAGGAGTTGGAGACGGCCCCGCAAAGTTTCCTTTTCTCCGCAGCCCCCAGACCATGGCAGAGACTCTTGTCACAAGGACAATGGCTGTGCTCCCGGGACGAGGCGGAAGGCACACGAGTTACATCTCCCCGGCTTTTACTCTCCCCCCCCCCAGAGGCCCCTCCCGAAGCCGGCCCGGCCTCAACCAGCAGCCCCGGGGCTGGGGGGTCGCGGGGGGGAGGGGGGGGGGGGGGCGGCGGGGGCGGGCGGACATTTATTTGCGAGCCTTTAATATACGGAAACGCCTCGTCACTGTCGCTGCTCTTCCCCTTGGCGTTATCACCGCCCGGGGTAGCGGAGTTTTCCGCCGAGGTCTGGACTTTCCCGGCGGCGCGGAGGCAGCAGAGCCCCCGGTGCCTTTGGCCTTTATTTCGCGGCCGTGCCCCCTTACCCATCCCCGGGCCTCCTCCCCGGCCGGGCAGAGCTCCGGGGCCGGGCTGGACGTGCCTCCTTCCCACCCCAAAAAAGAAAAACAACCAACCCGGCGTGCCGGGAACTGTTGCTTCTGCCCGGCGGCCCGGGGGGGGCGGCCGGGAGCCGGCGGCGGGGCCCCCCCGGTGCAGCCCGCGGGAGGCCCTCGGGGGGGACCCTGCTACCAGCACCCAAAGGCACCGGGAGAGGGAAGAGCGGGGGGGCTGCTCCCCTCTCACCAGCTGGGACTGGGGGGCACCTCAAAATGACAGTGGGGAGACCCCTCCGCCTGGGTGCGGGCAGCCATAAACGTGTCTGCTTCTCCGTCCTAATTCTGGTGCCTGCCAACTGCTTGGCGGCTCTTAAAAACCCTCTTCTCTTCTCTTCTCTTCTCTTCTCTTCTCTTCTCTTCTCTTCTCTTCTCTTCTCTTCTCTTCTCTTCTCTTCTCTTCTCTTCTCTTCTCTTCTCTTCTCTTCTCTTCTCTTCTCTTCTCTTCTCTCTCCTCTCCTCTCTTCTCCTCTCTTCTTTATTTTTCTTTTCTTTTCTTTTCTTTTCTTTTCTTTTCTTTTCTTTTCTTTTCTTTTCTTTTCTTTTCTTTTTTCTTTTTTCTCTTCTTTTCTTTTCTCTTCTTTTCTTCCCTCTTTTCTTTCCTTTTCTATTTTCTTTCATTTCCTTTTTCTTTTTTCTTTTTCTTTTATTTTCCCTCTTTTATTTTCCTTTTTTCTTTTCCTCTCTTTTCCTGTCGCCTTACTCCCTTCTTTCTGCCCACAAACGCTAGTTTATTTTCATTTTCTATTTCCCTCTCTTCATATTTTCCATTTTTCCCATTAAAATTACATCGCTGTTCTGTTTATCCATCCATCCTCCTTTCATCTTCAAATCAAACGTCCCCTTCTTTTATTGACTCCTTTTTTCTCTAATACAAGTAAAAATCAATGTCTGTCTCTCTGTCTATCCATCCATCCTGATTTCCATCCCCTCACTTAGTTCCATCCTTCTTTTATTTTTCCTTCCTTCACCCGTTAACACAGCGCTATCTGTGTTTTCAACCTCTCGTTTTTTTCATGAGATCTGCCAGTTTTCCCTTCCTTTTCTCGCCTCTGGCGAAGGCTCCCGGGTGTCCCTATCCCGGGTGTCCTCCCCTACCCGCACAGCCACTGCCCAGGCCCCTCCATCCCGGGCTGTCCCCAAGGACACTCGCGGTGCCCTTCCTATAGCCACAAACTTGTCCTGAGCTCCCTGGAGGGGTACGAACCCCCCATCCCGCCGATGTCTCCGTCCCAAACTCCCGGCAGAGCGCTCCCCGGCCCTCCGGCGGCGGGCTGCGGCAGCCCGGACCCCCGAGGGACTGCGCCCGGTTTGGGTGGGAGCGGGGACGGGACGGGACGGGACGGGAGGGACGAAGATTTTGAGAAGCGCTCAAATGCGAGCCTCACGGCGGCGGGGCGAGGCTAACCCCCCCTTCCCCTGCCTGTGCCGGGGCTGAGGCCCCCTCTGCAGCTCGGGCCGCAGCAGCAGCCCCGCTGCGGGCCCGGCCGACCTGCACTGCCCCCTCTGGCGGGTCGCGCCCACCCGCGCCCACCCGCGCCCACCCGGGCTCCCCACCGGGAGCCGCTGCCCACCCGGCCCGGATCCGGTCCCCCCCAATCCCCCCGTGCGCTCAGGGCGCATCCTGCCCCCGAGCCAAGGAGGGGAGACGCCGGACAAAGGGAGCGGCCCCCATCTCCTCGCGGTTCTCCCAGGCCACGCAGCCAGGCAGTGCGCGCCTCCCTTCGCCACCAGCCCCCCAAACCTGTTGCGGGAACTTTTGTCCCCATCTGCGGGGAAAGAGCCTGCCCCGCTCCTGCCCGCACCCCCCTTCAGCCCCGGTTTTTTGCCTAAAGCGGGGAGGAGCGGGGCTGAGCCAGGGCCGGGGATCTAGGGGGGCTCGGGGGCTGCGGGGGTATTAGGATCTCGGGGTTTTGGGGTCTCGGGATCCCACGGCACGGCCGCAGGCGGGGATGCCGGAGCCGGAGCTCGCTGGGAGCCGGGCGAGCCGCTCCCGCTCTGCCTCCGCATTTCCCTGGGAACTTTCTATTCCGGAGTTAACTATTAACTGCAGGAAAGCAGGCAATTTTCTTCGGAATGCGAACTATTTCCTTCATCCAGCAGATAGATGGGGTGATTGATTAATATGGAAATTGATATTAAAATATGGGTGGCGGACGGGAACACTCCCCGGAGTCACAGCCGCTCGGCTGCGGCCGCGCGGAGGAACGGCCGGCCGGGGGAAACGGCACGGAGCTGGCACCGAGGGCTGGCCTGGTGCGCCGAGAAATGTTTTAATTGCGAAACCCGCAGGAATCCACCTGCCGCTGTAAGGCGCCGGCACCAAGAGCGCCCGGCCGGCCACACGAGCGCAGGAGGGAGGGGCGGCCCGGGACGGTGCCTGCGGGCCCCTGGCGGGGGGACAGGCAGGGGACAGGAGGCGTGGGGGGTCCCACGTCCTCGCTGCAGCCCCGGAGCCGGGGGGCAAGGCGCGGGGATCCACGCGTGTGGACACAGAGCGGGCACGGCCATACGGGGCACCCCGAGGGCTGCGGGCTGCGTGCCAGCCCGGCCTTGGGCATAAGGCGAGGGGGGGCTGTCTGCCAACGACCCCACGGCCGTGAACACCCCCACGGCTGTGAACGACCCCACGGCTGTGAAACACCCCACGGCTGTGAACCACCCCACGGCTGTGAACCACCCCACGGCTCTCCTGTCCGTGCTCGCCGGCTCCCTTCACCTGCGGCAGCGCTTTTGCTCTCTGCCCGAGGGTCGCCCCCTGACGCCCCAGCTTGCCCCCCCGGCCCGGGGAGCCGGGAGAAGTCCCATCCCCGTTCGTCCCGGTCCCACCACGGGCTGGTGTTGCCCCCCCGTCCTAATTAAGCAGCGCGCCTTTTAATTAAGCCGAGGGCTCGCTCGGCTCTGCGCGGCCCCACGCCGCCCCCGGCCGGCCGGGGACCCCCAGGCTGCCCCGATCCGGCCCCCCCGCTCAGCCTGCGGCAGGCACTTTGCCGCCCCCCCCTCCCTTATTTTTTTTCTCCCTCTCTCTGCATTTTCTCGTCTTTCTCCCCCTCTCCCCACCCCGGGAGGGGCACCTTCCAGCCTCCCGTCCCGCTTTCCTCTCCCTCCCGGGTTCGCCCCTCTCCCCCTCGCCCCCCCAGGCCCCCCCTGCCCCGGCCGCCCCCCCGGCGGCTGTTTGTCCCGGTGCCCGGACAATCATCGCCGTGTATGAAGTTCTAACTGGTTTGTGTCAGGCAGCTCTCTCTAAGCAGCCTGGCGTGACGGATTAAACATCAACTAGTTAAATAAAAATTAATATCAACTGCCTCCTAACTTCTAATGTCATGTTGTTTATAACTAATGAACTGATTAGGGGATAAACACATCAGGAAGACATTTCTGCTTCCCTGCTCTTTCGAGAGAGATTTGCAGAATTCAGAGTAAATCTCCCAGAGTCCCTCCTGGGTTTTTCCCACAGCACTTTGGGGAGGGTGGGGGGGGGGGGGAATTCCGTGGGGCTCCTTGGGACCAGGTCGAGCACTCCGGTGTGCGTGGGGGTTAGCCGGACTCATTTAAAGCTCGCCCGGCGGCAGCAGCACGGCTCAGAGCGGCGGCAGCAGCGGGGCGAGGATGCGCTCAGGGCAGCCCCGGCTCCTGCTGCCCAGCCGGGCTGGGGACGGCGTGGCAGCAAAACCCCCGCTGCCGCCGTTGCTGGCTTTCGGCGCCCCGTTTTATTGTTGAAAATGGAACTTTTTTTTTCTTTGCTCGAAGCGACAATCGATGGGGTTTAAGTGTTATGAAGGAAAGCGCTCCCCGCACCTTTTTTATTTTAACACCGATCCGCTTGGCTGTGGCGTGCTCCTCGCCAGCCCGCGTTGTACACATTTTCCTAAGCACTTTAGAAAAAGAAACACAGGCGCACACACACAAACCCCCCAGCAGCCTCATCTTGGAGAGGTCCCAAGCTTTTAAATACTGTTTGCCCAGCACCCGCCGGCTCTGACAAGACAATAATAACAGGGGAAGCTTTTTAAAACCAATTTAGCAAATGCAGAAATGTAATTTTAATGAAGAATCGATAGCAGAATGGTTCATTTTTCCTGGACTCCTTGTTGGAGCTGAGCGAGACTTTCAATCAATGGGGAGATGGAAGAGGGGGGGAGAAAGAGAGAAAGAAAAATATCCGCTCGGTGATGTCTTTAGCACGGGGAATTTTTCTTATTTTCTCTGCCGTGTGCGCTTTCCTTATTCTCTCTTCCCAACCGAGAAGCCTGCACCGAAACGCGGCGGCGGAGCGCGGGGCGGCCGAGCGGACGGACGGACAGACGGACCGACAGACGGCGGCCGCTCTCCCGGAGCCCAGCGCCGGGCGCTCGCCGGGGCAGCCCCCGAGTGCCTCCCGTCGCAGCCCGAGGGAGCGGAGGGGCCCCGGTCCCGGCCCCCCCCAGAGGAGCTGCCCGAGCCCCCCCCAGGAGCCGCCCGACCCCCCCGGAGCCTCCCGGCCCCCCCGGAGCCGCCCGGCCCCCGCGGCGAGCCCGCCGCCTCCCTGCCCAAGTCCCAGGAAGTTCCTCCCCTGTCCTGCCTCGTCTCCCGTCCCCTGTCCCCGCCAGCCCCTCTCCGAGCACATTTTTATGGTAATAAGACAACAAATTAATGTGCTGCCGCAACAAGGCTCCCCCACAGGTAGCCGCTTTGTGGGAGGGGGGCACGGGAGATCGGAACCAGGGGCCGGGCGCTGCCCCCCCGCGCGGCCCCCCCCCGGTCCCCGTTCCTCCCCGGCTGCACAGCCCCTGCTGCACTGGAGCAGGTGAGTCCCCCGCCACTTTTATAAGCAGCAGCGCTGCGTTTGCTTTGATTGTTATTTATTTTCCCCTCCTTTTAGCCTGTCCCGGCTCAGTAGAGCGGCGGGTCTTTCTCTGTGGCTGGCTATTTTTTTTATTTTTTTTTTTGGTGGTGGTGGTGGTGCTCTGGTGTGTGTGTGTGTTGTTATCTAAACCGTTTAGTTTTGGGTGGTTGCGCCTAGATCTCGAAAGTCAGCGGGGGAAAGCAAGACACCCGCCGCGGCGGATCTCCTGGCTTGCAGCGTCCCGGGGAGACGGGCCATTAGGCAGGGGAGCCATGGCTCAGAGCTCAGGGAGAGCAGGTAAGGGGCGGGGGGGGCGCTGAATATTCAGCAGGGAGGGCTGAGACCGTCACCCCCAACTCCCTCCTTTGGCAGGAGGCAGCCTCTGCTCCCTGCTCCCTGCCCACCCAGGTTCCCCTACATTTGCCGTCTCACCTGCCAAGCGCCCCCTTCCCCGCGGGGTCCCCCCCCGTCAGGGGGCTGCTGCTTTTCCACCTTCCTTACGGGGAGGGGGGGGCTGCCCCCCCCGCACCGGGCCAGCCCCCACACGGCGCTCCCGGCCCCGCACTTCTCTCCCGACTGCAAAAAGTTGAGGGCATCGCCCCAACTGTCCCCCCCCCCCCTCCTGCTCCCCCCATTTCCGTGCAACTTTGCCCAGAGGGTCCCGAAGCGGCTCCGCCGGTCCCTGCGGGGCCGGGCTCGGGCCAGCATCGCCCCCAGGCGGGGCGGGGGCCGCGGCGTCCCCCAAACCGACAGACGGGTCCCCGGCCCCCCGCCCGCCTCGGATTTTATGATTTGCAAACAAAGCTTCAAACAAGCCCCGCCGGGGGGGGGGAGGCTGCCTGTCCCTGTCCCTGTCCCTGTCCCTGTCCCTGTCGCTGTCCCTGTCCCCTGCGCTCCCGGCGCGCTAAAAGCACAATCGGGCGGTCTGGCTCTCCGGCATGGCGTATGGAAACGGAGCGTTTAATTTAGGGATTCGGGAGGGGGGAAAGGACGCAAAGGCAAATGGAGGCTGGAAATGCAAGCGTCGCCGACTGTCAGCACAGAGCCGTGCCGCTGCCCTGCCTGCGAACCGTTTGCTTAGAGGGGAGGCTCGGGAAGAAAGGCTCCGGCGTGCGTCTGGAGCCGGGGCTCGCAGCTCCTCCGCCTGTTGGGGCGAGAGTCCCCGACCGGGGAGTGCTGCGGGTGCACAAACGGACAGACACGGACAGCAGGCGAAAAAAAAGCAGCCGCCCTTCAGGAAACCAAATCTCGCCCCGATCGATAGAATCCCCCCAGACAAATGTCTGCGCAGCACCTCGGTAAATGTTAACAGCCAACGCACCGTGTGTGCGGCCGTACACACACACACACACACACACACACACACACACACACACACACACACGTGCGAGCGTGTATTTTCATAATCGAACCGATTAAATATATCGCATTTGTTAGCTATCTCAGAGAAATATCGCAGCTTTACCAAAACGTGGAGGGAAATTATAAAGGCAACGAAAAAGGCCTCGTAGAAGAAAAGGCCACAGCGGCTTTTTTTCGCTGTTCCGCACCGAAAATCTTCTGAGCCGAAACTGAAAAAAAAAAAAAAAACCTTCAGAAAGTTTGCAGCCCCCTCTGCTCCTTTTCCCTTCTGTGTTTTTAAAGGATCTGCCGAAGTCCCTTTGCATCTGAGGTTTAAATAGGGAGATCAATAGAAAACAGTTGTAATGATCTAATTAATTATGGCAAAATTAAAAGCGAGTAGAAAATCAATCTCTGATGGTGTTGAAGATGGAATTAAATTGATAGTCCATCTGTTCACCTCCTAGACCGTATAAATATGCAACCCAAGGACGGAGCTAATGGGATCAAGCTGCCTGGGAGACTCTCCCTTCCATCTCCCTCTCTCCTTTCCACTTCTTCCCCTCCCGAAGTTGAGCCCCTGCGGGCAGAGCCGTGCGCCGGGGCCGGCCGGAGGGGCCGGCGGGCAGGCAGCCTCCGGTGACAGGCGCCTTCTCCGCCGTCCTGTTTTTAAATCAAACGGACAGGCTTTATTACGGTGA